>NC_044307.1:69308168-69610506 GCF_007474595.2 Lynx canadensis | reverse complement strand
TTTTTTTAGAGAAGACATTGAAGCAAAGCATAGAAGTTACTTGATTGGTTATAGTTTATTAAGTTTTTTTTTTATTTATGTATTTTGAGAGAGAGAGAGAGAGAGAGAGAGAGCCAGGGAGGGGCAGAGAGGGTGGGAGAGAGGGAATCCCAAGGAGGCCCTGTACCATCAGCACAGAGTCTGATGGGATGGATCTCACAAACTGTGAGATCACGACTTGAGCTGAAATCAAGAGTCAGACATTTAACCGACTCAGCCATCCAGGTGCCCCTTGATTGGCTATAGCTTAAAAAGTTGCCATATTTTGGAAAGCCTAGTTGGCTGTTTGTGATGGGTTGTTCTTAAGTTTGATTTTCTTAGATTCCAGTGCATTGACTGTAGCTTACATTTTGGTTTGTGTATGAAGGCTATGAAGACATTAGAGCCACTGCAGTTAATGTATTCCTTGTTTAAAGACTTGAACTGAGAGGCTAAGAGAAAAGTTACCAGGTGTACTCATAACTGCAAAGAAAAATCTTTCCCTTCCCCCGCCGTTCCCAAAACCAGCCAGGGCGTGCCCGGTGGTAGTCTGACATAAAGGCGGGAACCAATCAAGTTCTGCTGAATGGTTTGAAATAAAGGTGGGAACAAATCAAGTTCTGCTGAGCGTTCAAATTTAAATGTCAGCCTATAACAACTCTGTAACCTCAAAAAAATCCCTAACTTGTTTGTGCCTGTCTATAAAAGAAGCTGTAAGATCCTTGCTCGGGGCCTCTTGCGTCACCGGCGACAAGTGCGCGGAGGACCGGGTTCGAACCTGCAATAAACGACCCTTGCCGCTTGGCTTTGGCTCTGGACTCTGGTGGTTTGTTTTCGGGGGGTCTCTCGAATTGGGGCATATCATTTGGGGGCTCATCCGGGATACCCCCAAACCCACCAGACCCCAAGTCAACGGGTCGTTCCTGAGACTGATTGGTAAGTGAGCCGGCTCTGTCCGTTTCTGTTTGTTCGTTTCTGGCTCTCCCACGTGGGATCTGTATCAGGGACTGACACGGCCCTGGCGGACGCGCTATAGGGCAGTCGGTCGGGTCCAGTAGGAGACGTCCACTGGCACCCGTCTGGGGCACCTTTTTGGGCCCATCGGAATTTTCCTGGTCGGGTGGCAGACACCCGAAACGCGCTAGCAATCTGAGTGTTGTGTTAAGTGTTGTGTTAAGTGTTGTGTTCTCTATTCTATAACTTTAAGTGTTAAACTCCTTCTCTTTCACAGGTGACCTGGCCTGGCCCAGCCAGGAATCCTCATAACTTTACTGTTTCTCCTTTTAATCCTTTCCTCCACCTCCAGGATACAGATGGACCAATCTCAAAGCACTCCTCTTTCTCTCCTCATTGCTAACTTCAGGGATGTTAGAACCAGAGGACAGAATTTGAGTTTAGACATCCGGCAGGGAAAATTAATAACCCTCTGCCTCTCTGAATGGCCAACCTTCGGCGTTGGATGGCCAACCGAAGGAACTTTCTGACTCCCTATAATTGCTAAGGTGAAATCAAAGATTTTTCTACCGGGTTGCGAGGGACACCTGGATCAGATTCCCTACATTCTTGTATGGCAGAGTTTAGTGGAAAATCCACCCCCTTGGTTGGCCCCCTTCCTATCTTCGGGAACGTGTAAGGTCCTTGCCATGCGGCCTGCAGGTCCCCCAAAATCAAGGACGCCAGCCGCGCCCTTGTATCCCATATTGCCCGATAGTCAGGACCAACTATCCCTAGACCCTCCACCCTATCATCCCCCTCCCCTCGCACCCCAGGCCCTGCCCGAGGCAGCCGCCCCACCAGTCGCCCCGCTAGTTGCCCCCCTAGGGGAACCGGGAGGACGGGAAGCGGTAGCTGCGCCGGAACCAGGAGGACGGGAGGCAGCAGCCGCGCCGAGCCCCATTGAAAATGTAACCAACCACGAGGGGCCAGCCGGTCATACCCGCGGGCACACCCAGCGTGAGCCGAACTCTCGCCTCCCTGACTCCACTGTGGCCCTACCCCTGCGGGAAATAGGACCCCCCGATGAAACAGGCAACCCCCGACTCCAGTATTGGCCTTTTTCCACCAGTGACCTTTACAACTGGAAAACGCAGAACACTCGATTCTCTGATAACCCTAAAGATCTTATAGCTCTTTTAGACAGTGTCATGTTCACCCACCAGCCCACCTGGGACGACTGTCAGCAGCTTCTCCGCATCCTGTTCACTACAGAGGAGCGAGAGAGGATCCAATTAGAAGCAAGAAAGCTGGTTCCCGGAAACGACGGTTGGCCGACATCTAACCCTGACCTCATTAATGTGGCTTTCCCCCTAACCAGGCCTCCACAGGACGAGTGGGACTACAACACGGCAGAAGGTAGGGGAAGGCTACTCATTTATCGCCAGACTCTAATGGCGGGTCTCCGGGCTGCAGCTCGCAAGCCCACCAATTTGGCTAAGGTATATTCGGTTGTACAGGGAAAGGCAGAGTCCAGCTGCTTACTTAGAGAGATTAATGGAAGCCTTTAGGCAGTTTACCCCCATGGATCCAGAAGTCCCTGAAAACCAGGCTGCAGTCGTTATGTCCTTTGTAAATCAAGCAGCTCCTGACATTAAAAGGAAAGTCCAAAGGCTAGAGGATTTAGAAGGTAAACAGATCCAGGATCTGCTCCGTATAGCACAATGGGTCTACAACAACAGGGACGCCCCAGAAGAGAGACAGATCAAGGCCACAGAGAAAATGACTAAAGTCCTGGCCGCTATAGTCCAGAAAGAACAGCCACCCCCAGAAGGCATTCAAACAATGCGCCCTCCCAGGGTAAAGAGAAAGGCCATTGGATACTAGAATGCCCAAGAAGAAACAACCCCGCCCCAGCCAAGGGCAATGGCAGCCTAAAATAGCCCCCATACTGTTTACCCAAGATACAGAATAGGGAGGACGGGGTTCAGATCCCCTCCCCGAACCTAGGGTAACGTTGCAAGTGGAGGGGACCCCGGTCCAGTTCCTAGTTGATACCAGGGCACAGCACTCAGTTCTGGTCAAGCCCCATGGAAAAGTATCTGAAAAATCATCCTGGGTACAAGGGGCCACTGGAATAAAGAAGTACCCCTGGACAACTCAGAGGACTGTGGACTTAGGAACTGGGAAGGTAACCCACTCCTTCCTGGTCATTCCCGACAGCCCCTGCCCCCTGTTGGGGAGGGATTTGCTTACCAAAATGGGGGCCCAAATTCATTTCCAACCGGGGGGGCCTACAGTGACTGACTTCCACAACCAACCCATATCTGTACTTACTGTGAGACTAGAGGATGAATATAGGCTCCATCAGGAACCCACTCCTCGGGATCAGGGCATCGAGCCTTGGCTTCAACGCTTCCCAGACGCGTGGGCAGAAACAGGTGGTATGGGGTTAGCAAAACATCGCGCAGCCCTATTTATAGAGGTTAAGCCCAGGACGACCCCGTCCGTGTGCGCCAATACCCTATGCCCACGGAAGCCAAAAATGGCATCACACTGCACATCTGCCGCCTCCTTGACTTCGGGGTCCTACGCACCTGCCACTCAGCATGGAATACCCCCCTGCTGCCCGTGCGCAAACCCAATAGCGGGGAATACAGACCAGTGCAGGACCTGAGAGAAGTCAATAAGCGGGTAATGGACATACATCCAACCGTTCCTAACCCCTATACTCTCCTGAGCGCCCTCGGCCCAGAAAAACAATGGTATACTGTTCTAGATCTAAAAGATGCTTTTTTCAGCCTACCACTAGCGCCTAAAAGTCAAGAGCTATTTGCATTCGAGTGGACAGATCCAGACAGGGGCATAAATGGCCAGCTCACTTGGACCAGACTGCCACAAGGATTCAAGAACTCTCCGACCCTGTTCGACGAGGCTCTACACGAAGATTTAAGTGAGTACAGACAACAACACCCTAATATAACTCTCCTACAGTATGTTGATGATCTCTTAATAGCTGCCGAGACACCCGAAACCTGCATCCAGGGAACCGAAGGTCTCCTGCGAACTCTGGGAACTTTAGGCTACCGCGCCTCAGCAAAGAAGGCTCAAATCTGCAAGTCAGAGGTAACTTACCTGGGTTACTTACTGAGAGGGGGGCAACGCTGGCTAACGGATGCCCGGAAGGAGACTGTCCTTCGTATTCCCAGACCGCAGACACCACGGCAGGTGAGGGAATTCCTAGGGTCGGCTGGGTTCTGCAGACTATGGATACCAGGGTTTGCTGAATTAGCAAAACTTTTATACCAGGCAACAAAAGATCAACAGCCTTTTAGTTGGACGGAAGAAGCAGAACAGGCCTTCCAACAAATCAAAACTGCTCTGCTATCAGCACCTGCCCTGGGACTCCCCTATGTCTCCAAACCCTTCCACCTATATGTAGATGAAAACCGGGGCATAGCCAAGGTGGTGCTAACCCAGCACTTGGGCCCTTGGCGCAGGCCAGTAGCCTATCTGTCTAAAAAGCTAGATCCAGTGGCTACCGGATGGCCACCCTGTCTCTGGATGATTGCAGCCACTGCCCTAATGGTAAAGGACGCTGATAAGCTGACCATGAGCCAAGAGCTACGAGTCACCGCCCCGCATGCCATGAGGGCATCGTCAAGCAGCCGCCTGACCGATGGCTGAGCAATGCCCGACTCACTCATTACCAGGGACTGCTGTTGAACACCCTCAGGGTCGTCTTCACCCCCCCCAACGGCCCTGAACCCAGCGTCACTGCTGCCAGACCCAGACATGGGAACCCCACTTCATGACTGCGCCGACATACTGGCTCAAGTTTATGGGGTCCGGGAAGACTTGCAGGATCAGCCATTATCGGACGCAGACGCCATCTGGTTCACCAATGGAAGCAGCTTCGTTCACCAGGGACAAAGGTATGCGGGGGTGGCCATGACTTCAGAGACCGAGGTGGTGTGGGCAGAAGCTTTAACCCCGGAACCTCAGCCCAGAAGGCTGAGCTAATAGCCTTAACCCAGGCCCTAAAGTTAGGAAGAGACCGCAAGCTAACCGTGTACACTGATAGCCGATATGCCTTCGCCACCACTCATGTACATGGGGCGATATACAGAGAAAGGGGGCTCCTCACAGCTGAAGGGAAAGACATCAGAAATAAAGAAGAGATTCTAGCCCTGCTAGCAGCCTTATGGGAACCCAAAAAGCTAGCAATTGTACATTGCCCAGGACACCAGAAGACAACCGACCCAATTTCCCGGGGCAACAATTTGGCCGATCAGACTGCAAAAAACATAGCTCGGCCCCCAGCGCAATTGCTGACCCTACAGCTGCCAGACCCCAGACCCCGGGAATTGCCCCCCAGCCCTGAGTATTCAGAAAGTGACATTCAATGGATGAGTAAACTTCCTATGACCCGAATCAAAGATGGCTGGTGGAGAGACTCTAAAAGCAACATTATACTCCCAGATAAACTAGGATGGCAAGTTCTAGAGCGGATCCATCACAGCACCCACTTAGGTTCCCGGTGAATGTTGGACTTACTGAGACAGACTGGACTAAAAATCAGAAATGTCTCTGGTAAGGTCGATCAAGTAGTCACTAAATGTACAGTGTGCCAACTCAACAATGCGAGTAGCAATCCTCAGACAACAGGGGTAAGACAAAGAGGGAGCAGACCGGGGACCTATTGGGAAGTAGATTTCACTGAGGTAAAACCAGGAAAATATGGATATAAGTATTTGCTAGTTTTTGTAGATACCTTTTCAGTATGGACTGAAGCCTTTCCAACCAAGAATGAAATGGCGCAGATGGTAGCCAAAAAGATCCTAGAAGAAATCCTGCCCAGGTATGGTTTTCCAGTAATGATAGGGTCAGACAATGGACCTGCATTCGTCTCTAAGGTAAGTCAGGGACTGGCTTCCATACTTGGGGCTGAGTGGAAATTACATTGTGCATACCGACCCCAAAGCTCAGGACAGGTAGAGAGAATGAACAGAACCTTAAAGGAGACCCTAACTAAATTAACCATGGAGACTGGCGCTAATTGGGTGGTCCTTCTCCCCTACGCTCTGTTCAGGGTGCGTAATTCCCCATACAAACTGGGACTCACACCCTATGAAATAATACATGGTAGACCACCCTGCTTTCTGCTCTAGCGGGACCCCTTATACTCCTTCTCCTCCTCACCCTCGGGCCTTATATTATTAATAAACTAGTTGCCTTTATTAAAGACCGAGTTAACACAATCCAACTGATGGTCCTTAGGACCCAATACCAACCCATCATTACCGAAACATTTGAGTCAGACACATAAGATCCAAGATTGGCTCTTAAGGCACCAAAGAGAGGGGGGAATGAGAGGCTAAGAGAAAAGTTACCAGGTGTACTCACAACTGCAAAGAAAAATCTTTCCCTTCCCCCACTGTTCCCAAAACCAGCCAGGGCGTGCCCGGTAGTAGTCTGACATAAAGGCAGGAACCAATCAAGTTCTGCTGAGCGTTCAAATTTAAATGTCAGCCTATAACAACTCTGTAACCTCAAAAAAATCCCTAACTTGTTTGTGCCTGTCTATAAAAGAAGCTGTAAGATCTTTGCTCGGGGCCTCTTGTGTCACCGGCGACGAGTGCACGGAGGACCGGGTTCGAACCTGCAATAAACGACCCTTGCCACTTGGCTTTGGCTCTGGACTCTGGTGGTTTGTTTTCGGGGGGTCTCTCAAATCGGGGCATATCAGAATAGAATAATTATAAGAATTAACACATTTGCTAGATATAAGGTTATAATAAAAAAGAAAGTGACTTTTTTCTACATTCCAGCAATAAAGATAGAAATTAAAACTTTAAAAACTGTTTTCATAATAATACACAAATTATGTATCTAAGAATAAAATACCAGAAAATAGATCACAACTTTATAAGAAGAAAATTAATTTTTTGACAAAAATTAAAGAACACAAATAAAGGGTAACATATTCCATATTTATGCACCAGAAGTCTCATCGTTATAAAGATGTGAGAACAACCTCATCTGAAATGAGGACAAATGTTACATTTTTTTTCTTTTTATTATCTTTGACTTTTTTCCTAGATCTTAGCATACTGATTCTGAAGTTTACATGAAAACATGCATTAATGTAAAAATTGACTCTCTTTAAGAACATAAAATGGAATACTCCTTCTATCACATACGAAGACTTATAAGACTAATTAAGTATGCTTATGTACTCAAGGATGGGTGCAAGAAAAAATCCAGTAAGAACACCTACACATATAAGGAGACTTAAAGCAAAGGCAGAATAAAAACAGTGGAGAAAGAACAAGGACAGCCTTTTCAAAATATCATGCTTGGGCATCTGTGTGTCTACCTAGGAAAATAAATAATTCAGACCCCACATCACTGACACAAAAATACATTCCAGGCATATCACAGAACTATATGTGAGATGTAAGATGAGAATGCTTTTACAAGGCAATGTAAGCAAGCATCTTTATGGAAGCATCTGGAAGAAAGATTTCTTAAACAGTGCACAAAACACAGTATCAATATGAGGAAAAGGTTTATAAATTTAACTACATTAAAAGTAAGAACTTTTGGGGCGCCTGGGTGGCGCAGTCGGTTAGGCGTCCGACTTCAGCCAGGTCACGATCTCGCGGTCCGTGAGTTCGAGCCCCGCGTCGGGCTCTGGGCTGATGGCTCAGAGCCTGGAGCCTGTTTCCGATTCTGTGTCTCCCTCTCTCTCTGCCCCTCCCCCATTCATGCTCTGTCTCTCTCTGTCCCAAAAATAAATAAACGTTCGAAAAAAAATTAAAAAAAAAAAAAAGTAAGAACTTTTGAAAACATTTCCCAATGAATACGTATATCGAATCATCACATTAAGCACCTTAAATATATACAATTTGTATTTGTACTTATACCTCAATAAAGCTGATAACATAAAATAAGCAAACAAACAAACAAACAAAAATAAACACACAAACAACACTGGGAGAGTAAAAAGGCAAGTCACATATTAGTAGAAATTTGTAACCCTGTAACTGACAAAGAACTTATATCCAGATTTTATAAATTATAAATCAATAAGAAAAAAATTTAAAAGAAGAATTACCAGTACTAAAAGACAGAGAGACTTGAATAGGCACTCCAAATAAGAGATACTAAAAGTCCAGGAAACATGATAACATCTCAAAAGAAGTAGAAAAATGTATATTAAAACTACCGTGAGAAGCAACCACTGGCCACCAAATGGTTAAAATGGGAAAGACCAAGACTAACAACTACTGCCAAGTAGTGAAGCTACAGGAACACACATCAGTAATGGAACAATCTGTTCGGAAAACAATTTGGCATTATTGGAATGCATACCCTAAAACCAAGTAAGTCCACTTCTAGGTTAGTTATGCAGCAGAGTACTAGGAACTATATATATTTATGTTCATAACAAAAGCATTTATAACATTCACAAAATAGAAACAATCCAAATAATCATCACAAATATATTATGCAATTAATTTTTACATATCCATACAATGGAGATTGGGTGAACTGCAGCTATGTGTATGGTGTGATCATATAAAGGTAATACTAAATGACAATAGACACTAATAACATATTATATTGTTTCACTTATAAACACTACACAAAAGTGGTAAAATTAAAGATTAGTGTAAAAACTCTTCCAAAGAGGAGGTGATAAATAGGAAAAGCAAGGAAGTGATTTTCATAAAAGTCAGGATAATTAATGGTTAACACTAGGGGAAAGCAAGAGATATGACTGAGAACGAGGTATATGAAGAGCTGGTCTGGACTACAGGCAATAGTCAATTTCCTAACCAGGATAGCGGTCACCACAGGTTTTCATTTTATAATGCATTAACATGACCATATATGTTTCTTTGCATTTTTTGGCATGTATGCTAAAAGTATAAAATGTGTGTTAAAATGGTAAAAATTACATATTTGTTTCAAAGTATGTTGCGGAAATTAATTTTTTGTTTTATTTATTTATTTTGACAGAGAGAGTGAGCGAGCAGGAGAGGAACAGAAAAAGAGAGAATCCCAAGCAGGCTCCACACTGTCAGCACGGAGCCCCACACAGGGCTCGAATTCACCAACCACAAGATCATGACCTGAGCAGAAATCAAGAGTCGGGTGCTTAACTGACTGAGCCACCCAGGCTCCCCAGGGGAAACCAATTTACTAACATGTTTTCATATGTATTACTAAAACAAAATAAGAATATTAGAATGAAGTTTGGGTAAAGAAGGGAATATTGTTACAGTTTATCTTATTATATCCTCAGGAAGTTCTAACATGTTTACCGAAGAAACAAATATATAAAAAGAAATAAATCCAAATATGTTTCTCAGTTGTCTCAGTCTTATGGATGGGAATAAGCACTGGTATTTTCTTCTGTGCATGTTTATGATGAGTAAATACAATGTAAGAGATAAGTTTCCTATTGCTACTGCCATTGGGGAGCATGTGAATCATCCAGTTTCTTGAAGATCAGTTTAAGATTACTAATTTTCAGACTCTAATTTTGAGGAGAGTGTATTATTACTTTAGCATATTACTAAACAGAATTTTCTAAGATGTCATATTGATAGACCTTTTGCAAACATCCTAAAGGAAAAGTTGCATCCTTTCCTTTGAGCTGTTCCAGCAATTTTTCTACTTCATTATTTCTCAGTTAAATAATACTGCAATTTAGGGGTGCCTGGGTGGCTCAGTCAGTTAAGCCTCTGACTTCAGCTCAGGTCATGATCTCCTGATTTGTGAGTTCAAGCCTCACCTCAGGCTCTGTGCTGACAGCTTGGAGCCTGGAGCCTGCTCGGATTCTGTGTCTCCCTCTCTCCCTCTGTCCCTACCCTGCTCATGCTCTATATCTCTCTCTGTCTCTCAATAATAAATAAACATTAAAAACAATTAAAAAATAATAATACTGCAATTTAAAATCCAGTAATCCACATTTGACTGATTACTAATCTCTCATATACAAATTATGCATATTCTTGACATGTTGAAAGTAACATAGTATAAATGAGGTCTGATATATGAATGAATGCATATCCATCTTTCATACTTGTTGCACTTATTTATGCTATTCTATATAGTTTTCAAAGGAGAGCTGACCAGTTTTCTGTCAAATTATTGTGATTCATTTATAAAACGTTATATTTAGCTAATACGGAGAAGTATCAGTTTTTCAATAGAATGTAGAAAGATTGTTCTAACAGATCTGACCAAATGTGATATGTAAATGCTTCTGATTATTTAAGTGTATAAGACCAACTTAAACCTAAAATCAAGCCCATCCATAAAAATACCTGACACTTAATGCATTGCTCATTGACCATTTCCTGTTCCAACCTGATATTCATGGAATAAAAATAACCGACAAAATAATCACTAGATCATTCACCATGCAAATTTAAGTATTACTCCTCTAATTTCATAGAAAACTAAGCCCTCCCCACCAAAAAAATTATTAATTTAACCAAAGTCATATAGCAAGGAAGTTGCAGATAGGGGATGAAAACAAAGTTGTTTTGTTTCCAAATCAATGCTGGTTGTGTTTTCAAAGATAACTTTTTCATCTCAAACTTTCTGGAAATCTGTAAGTTTGTTGTTCATTGTTTAGCTTTTTGCTTCTGTTTTTGTTTTGTTTGTTTTTTTATTTTAGGAATGAAAACTTCTCTTTTCAAATGACATAAATACTGGTTCTAAACTGTTTCCCAGGGGAAAGTTCAGTATGGTATGTTTCTCACACTGAATTAATTATACAAATAATACTTCAAAACGTAGATTATCTAAACTGGTATAAACAAAAATAGACCTAAATCTCTGTATACTTAGTACATAAGGACATGAATGTATTTCCTTTTCTGAATAGAAATTTAGTTTATTTAAAAATTCAAATAATTATTTCTTTCATAGTTTCTCATCCAAATGCAAACTTTCATTTAAGTAGTAGTCATTAGATTTACATATCACAGAGGAATCACAGAGGAATAATGCTATGAAATTATACAAACACTTTATTCTGATCCCAGCTATAAAACATAATTACTTGGTAAATGTCCTGTACAAATAAGAATATTTGCTAATTATGTCTGTACAATAAAATGTAGGAGGTCATTTCTTCGGGATTATGTGTCATTCTGCAAGACCCTGTTGATAGAATGAAAGCTTGGTGATTACTGTTCCACTAATCTCCCAAACCTATAATTCTGTATTCAGTAAATGCTAGTTCAATTTTTCTTTGCTTCAGTTACTTAAGTAAATGCTTAAGTAAAGTTTTCACTACATGTGTATTGCCCTGAATCTCCATAGTTACATGAAAATTATATTTATTAATATCTTTCTAGTAGTGTGCCCAGCTGAGAGCATGGCTGTAGCAAGCACTTGTACTGTCGTTCAGTGGTTAACATGATGGCAACTTATACTATAGGAGGGTAACACCATGGTATAAGTTTAAAGCTGTATCTTTATGTATTTTTTAATGCCACACTCCATTCTTCTGCTCGTATCCCTAAAATTCCATAGCAGACTATCGCAGTTAACTAGTCTCTGACCTCAGCTATTCTGTAGTCATTTTCCCAGGGAAGAACTTAGGCTTTTTCTGGTCTGGGCATTATGAGGCATTTCTGATCATATAAAAAAGGGTTGAGGAGAGTATAATCAAAGACGTAAGATGGGAAAGACCAAATGTGAAGCTAAATAATGATACTTTGATTACTCAATACTCCTACAAATATTCCATTAGAATTTCTTAATTAAATCTCCACCCCGGCTCCTCAGAGTTTAAGACAAAGGGCAGCTAACATTGTTTAGAGGGACAAAATAGTACAGAGTGGAAATTTTCATCTGACCTCAGTGTACAAAAATATCTTCTGGATTTTTCCCTCTGATTTATAAGATCTATGTTTAGAAATATGGCTATGGGATGACTTTGCAAAATAGCACTCTGAAAAAACACATAGTCAGTGCTTAGGCAACTCTTACTAGCTCTTATCTAGGACAAGTGCTTAAGTATGTTTTTTTCTTAATTCAAAGTCATTATTCCAGTTTGAAAGTACTCTTTAGTCTTCATAATAATCCTCTGACTATACAAAAAAATTATCTTACATATCTGTATTTGTTCTGAAATAAAAGATGCTGCTGTCTTTCTTATTACTTGAACACTTGGAAAGAAATCATGAAAATGTTCCAAGACAATTCTGTGACTTTATAACCGAAGGGTGGAAGCTCTTCAACAAAATTCCTGCTTCTTAGCTGTCAGAGCTCTAAGAAAAGAAGAAATCTGGGAACAAGTTTTCATAGATACCATAGCCCCTGTTCTCAACAAGTTTCAGTATCCAATGGAAGATTTAGAGAACACAAATACTTTACATACAAATATATGATTTACATATACACAACACACTTTATATCCATTCATGTATGTATGCATATATGTGATACACACACACACATATATATATATATATATATATATATATATATATACTCTATTCAGAATATGTACTCTTAGAATATGAGTACTTTGTAACCACAGTGTATAAAACATTTTGCAATCATATGGTGGACTAGGCAGAATGAACTGAACTGGAGAAGTTTACTGAGATAATCTGAGAAAATTAGGGAGGTGGAACATTATTTTTTGCATTTTTTTTAAAAGGAAGATTTTGGTACCTGTTATGTCTAAAAAGTACCATGTATAAGTGTTTGTCCTAGACCTAAAAGTTGCTTAAGTCAGAAATATGCATAATAGACATCTTGAATGATAAACAGAATGGGATAAAGAGAATGATAAAGAGAATGGGATAAAGAGAATGATGAAGAGAAAATCATATGACTATGGCATAAGAGAACTACAAATGGTGAATTATAATGGTGTTAGCATTGGATTTTGCTTGTTCATTTACAGAAAGCACAGTCTTCATGGGTCAGCTAAGTTCAGTAAAAACTAGAAGGTAGAAGAGGTGCTCAAAAAGGAAGCTGAGGATACATGCTGATCACCTTGCCACAGTTTGGGTGAACACGGTTGAAAGATTTTGGGTAGCACAGAAGAGTTCACAGATCACAGCAGCACAAAGGTAGGAGTTCCATTAATAACGGGCCACTGTGAAATCTCAGAAATCTCACAATGCCTAAGTTAAATGTGCATAGACCATGGTGGGGTTTGTTATGACAGTTTCTTAGAAGAGAGTGGGTGCTCATTCTTGTTCTAAAGTGACCCCAGTAAGATGGCTTCATAGAAGCCCTCCCCTCATACAGTGTCTGGCAGTGATTGATGGCTTTAAAAGGAAATAGCACAAGGGATGAGAGTCAACAAATGAACTTGAACTGGTAGTTATAGATGGACAAGAGCTCAGGACAGACATGACAGTGAAGAGAATACTGCTAATAGGTATGATTGAAGAGAAAATTAGTAGGTAGAGTGCCTTTGAAGGAGACAGAAGGGTCTAGATATAGTAAAAGGAAAAAGGCTGAATCCATATACAATACTAGAGACCATGCCTTGACTGATTTCTCTATCCTCCATCACTTGGATAGAAATAGACGGCTGAGGGACCAAGCTATCATACAACTCCATGACCAGGTTCCTGGCCATTTTTTTGAGTTTTTCTCAACTTCTTTCTGTATAAAGCGAGGCCTGATAAATTGCTCCATCAGAGAGATTGGCAAACTATGGTTCGCAGGCCAAATCCAGTCTACCACATGTTTTTTTTTTGCAAAGAAATAGTTTTGTGGGAACACAGCCATGCTATTCACTTCCATTTTGCCTACGGCTTCTCTCACATTATGATGGCACAGTTGAGAAGCAGCAGAAACAATATGACTGGCAAATTCAAAAATATTCACCATATGGCCCCTTACAAAAAAAAAAAATGTGATGACTCCTCTGCTCCCTCTCTTTGTTACATCTGAAATAGAGTTATATGCCAATTGACATATTTACTTCTATAGCTTGCAAATTAGAAATAGGGGCTAGATTTTTTAGCTCAATTATTTTGCCTCACTTAACTGGACAAACTTGAGACATATTAAAACATCATAGAGGTCACTAATTTTGTGATTAGTAGATAGTATTTTGCCTTTTCTCATGATGTTTATGAACAAATTTGAAGATTATTCTGATGATGAAAATTTTGAAGTTTATTCTTTCCCTTAAATATGAGATAATTATGAGTCCAAATATGAGATCATCAAAAAAAGAATTTTATTTCTATTTGTATTAAACTAGGAGCTAAAAAGGCCAATTATTTGCATAAAGTGGGTGAAATTGGTGAGGTGTAAACAGTATGTGTTAAATTTCTAGTTTTAATTCCACACCAAACTAGTTACACTGCATTTTAAAACACTTCCAGATATAACAAAATTCCTAAATACAACAAAATTCCTAAATATCTGTTGGTGGAAGGAAACCATGATACCATCAGTTTGAGGCAGCCATTATAGAGAATAATTTAAAAATATAATAATGATGTTAGCTACACTATAGTGAGCATAGCACACATATAGAGAGGTGAGTCACTGTTGTTAACTGTGTGTCTACTTTATTCAAATGAAAAAAAATGTTTTAAGCTATAATGAGGAAAGTTCACAGAAGTAAGCTAAGTTACATTAAAAAAAACCCTATGTCCTATGAAATACTAGGTGAAAGGTAATAAAAAATAATTACATCTTTCGAAGGGGCACATGCACCCCAATGTTTATAGCAGCACTATCAACAATAGCCAAAGCATAGAAAGAGCACAAATGCCCATCAACAGATGAATGGATATAGAGGATGTGGTGTATATATATATATATATATATATATATATATATATATATACACACACAATGGAGTATTACTCAGCGATCAAAAAGAATGAAATCTTGTCATTTGCAACCACGTGAAGGTAACTAGAGGGTATTATGCTAAGCGAAATTAGAGAAAGACAAATATCACATGACTTCACTCATATGAGAACTTTAAGACACAGAACAGGTGAACATAAGGGAAGGGAAGCAAAAATAACATAAAAACAGAGGGGGACAAAACATAAGAGACTCTTAAATATGGAGAACAGAGGGTTACTGGAGGGACTGTGGGAGGGGGATGGGCTGAATGGATAAGGGGCATTAAGGAATCTACTCCTGAAATCATTGTTGCACTATATGTTAACTTGGATATAAATTAAAAATATAAAATAAAATTAAATAATTAATTACTTAAAAATAATTTATAAAATTATGAAAATGATAGCATTATTTATAGAAATGTTTGCTATCAGTCAAAAGTCCACATTCCACATAAATATAAAATTATTGGATACATTATTAAACAAAAAAACTATTAAAATAAATTAATATTGTAAGACAGCAGAAAAATAACAGCTAAATTCATCTAGAAAAAAGCAGAAAGAAGGAGAGAAAGGAAACAAATTGATGAGATTGATTTAGAGCTTCACAATAAGAATGGTCATTGTAAAGTGAGAAAATTATTATTATTTACAGGTAATACTTGTCTGCATAGGGCACACAAGACACAAATCTTGCAAAAATCGATGTAAAGTTGTTTTTTAATTCAAGTTAGTTAACACACACAGTATACTCTTGGCTTCAGAAAAAATGTCAATCAAAGTTTTAAAAAATATGATAAGCTATCTACATACAGAATAAATATTCACAAATTAAAATTTATTTACATGCAACAAAAATCTCAGAAAATCTAATGGGAATATAATATTGTTTTTTAAAAAGTCAACCAAGTTATTTAAAATAACCTGTAACTTGGGGCACCTGGGTGGCTCAGTTGGTTGAGTGCCTGACTTCAGCTTGGGTCATGATCTCAAAGTTTGTGAGTTCAAGCCCCACATCAGGCTCTGTGCTGACAGTCCAGAGCCTGGAGCCTGCTTCAGATTCTGTGTCTTTCTCTCACTGCCCCTCCCCCACTCATGCTCTGTCTCTCTCTCTCTCTCTCTCTCTCAAAAATAGACATTAAAATTTTTTAAAAATAAATAAAAATAAAAATAAAATAACCTGTAACCATCTTAACAAGAAATACAAGAAACATAAATAGCTCTAAAATACTTCCTAGGGGTTCTTAAAAGAAGACATATAAAGGGGAGAACAGAGGTTTATATTCCTGAATATCCATGATATTGTAAAACTTCTTCCCATAAATACTTATAAGTACTTAATGTACATGCAACTAAAAATCTCCCTAGATTTTTTTAATTACTTTGAAGTTCATCTGGATGGATTAAACAGGAGTAAACATATTTGTTTTCCCCTGAAACAGTGAAGAATGAGACAATCTTATCTCAATAGCATATTAAAATGTAATTCAAAGGCAAAATAATTAGGCTTTTAGTTGTAGGTAGTGGATTAAACATATGCATTTTCTTTTGCTCTTTTCTCAATGCCCGGAAATAACTGTAAAAAGATGGTTTTTTTGTTGTTTGTTTGTTTTCTTTAGTCACAAAATTGCAGCAATAAAGATACTGGAGGAAGAGATGACAGAAACAAAATTCAAGAAGCTTAAAAGAAGAAGATGAGTGGTAAATGACTTAGCAGAATACAAACAAGTGAATCCTAAGCAGGCAGTGTAGTGAGTCCAGTTGTACCGCAGAACGTCCTGAATGAAGGCTCACTAAAGCTCCTGTTTACAGTAAGTGCTGGTCTCTCACCCCCAAGTGTGCCAGTGGCTCTCAGGCCAGAATTCTGTTATCTTCACTAGAAAAAAACCCCTCAGTCTTGTAAAAAAGGTAAGTAAGAAGGGCTTCTCTGCCTGGAATCAGGGAGGGGCTATAGAAGCCTAATTTCTTTTTAACTGTACTTTTTTTTTTTTTTAACGTTTATTTATTTTTGAGACAGAGAGAGACAGAGCATGAACGGGGGAGGGGCAGAGAGAGAGGGAGACACAGAATCGGAAGCAAGCTCCAGGCTCGGAGCCATCAGCCCAGAGCCCGACGCGGGGCTCGAACTCACGGACCACGAGATCGTGACCTGAGTCGAAGTCGGAAGCTTAACCGACTGAGCCACCCAGGCGCCCCTTTTAATTGTACTTTTAACCAATCCTGTTTGCCCCACTTTCATCCCTAATGGATGAAATTCCACCCATTCTTCAGACCATGGGTCAAACATTAGGGTTGTGGTAAACAGGGGCCTTAGTGATTCTTTACCCAGTGAAATACTGACACATCTCGTATGATTTCTCCACTGAGGTCCAGGAAAGTTGGCATTTTATACCCTACAGACAGGTGATTGAAAGATCCCTTTCCAGGGGATGTGACTAACCCAAGAGAAAAAGTTCTAAAGATACCCTGGGGCAAAGCAACTCTCCTCAAATTAAGTCGTGTAGTCAGATTAAACCCTAATGCTCTAGGGCTTCCATCATACACAAAGAATTAAATTGTCTTCTCTGAATCTAGAATGATTCTAGTTAAATAACTCCCTTGGGGCAAATGAAAATTTGCCAACATTATATAATGTTCTGCAGAACCAGTTTCTCTCTCAGAGCCCTATTGAGAAAGTCCAGGCCTACAATGAAATCCCCAGTTTACAAAACCCACCCGTGCATAGAAAATGTTAATTAGCTTCTTTGGGTTCTACTCTACTGTATGAAAATAGGTGAGGAGAATATCTGAGGAAATATTGTAACACAAGAAGTAGAGGCCGAAACAAACAGTCAAATAAGCAAACAAAGAGGAGAAAATAAAACATATAAAAGCAGACTATACGAGATTTCCAAAATATTGCATCTATGAAACAAGAACAAAGTGCTTTGATAAATGAATATTTGAGAAAAAAAAAGGACTTTGGAAATCATAAATGTGTTAGCAGAAATGAAAAAACATAATAATTGGAATATAAAATTAATATGATATCCTGAGAAATGGAACAAAAATAGAAAAATGAAGAAAGGCATTAAAAAGATTTTTTTTAAGTAAGTTCAGCCCAGAAGTTCCATAAGGCAAATGAGAGTTCTAAAAAGAGAAAATCAGGAAAAAGAATGATCAAAGATTTTTGCAGAAGTAGGATCATAGTCTCCATTTTGAGATGACCCATTGAATAGTCAATACAATGGAAAAAAATGAACTCATAGTAAAGGTGCAGTTTCATGCAGCCTGAAAATTTAGGGAACATAGAAGAATAATCCAACAAGAACCATTACAAAGGCTAACAAATCAGAATGTCAACAACAACACTAGAAATTTAACCACAAGGTGGTATTGCCATTAAGATTCCAGAATGATAATTATTTTCAACCTAGAATTCTATCCCCAGCCATACTAACATGAACATGACAGAGCAGAATAGAAAATACTTTCAGATATAAAATACCTCCCAAATCTTATCTTCCATGCCACCTTTCTCAGGAAGAAACTGAGAAGAAATCAAGAAAGAGGAAGTCATGGGATTTAGAAAATAGAAGAACAAAGACACAAGAAAGAGGCAAAGGGAAAGGATAATGGTAAAGGGAGATTCCAAGACCATAGCCTTGCAGCAGCCAATCCTAGTTGAAGCAGGTCAGGATGTAGGGAAAACGTCTGGAAGAAGATGGAATTAATAAAATACTGCTACATTTAAAAGCATTGAGAGGTGGGGCACCCTGGGTGGCTCAGCAGGTAAGCGTCAACTCTTGATTTTGGCTCAGGTCATGATCTCACGATTCATGGGTTTGAGCCCCTCATCAGGCTCTGTGCTGAAAGTGTGGAGCCTGTTTGGGATTCTCTCTCTTCCTCTCTCTCCTGTCCCTCCCTGCTTGCTCTCTCTCTCCCTCTCTCTCTCTCAAAAATAAATAAATGAACTTTAAAATACATATATTAAAAACATTGAGAGGTGATTTATGCAATGGAAGAGATTTGAGGAACATACTGCATAGAAACAAATGAGGATGATTATTAACTTAGCGGGGGGAAAGTTGTTGTATAGGAATGTAGTGGTTCTTTTGTGAATTCATTTTACATAGTCAAATATGTAAAAAATGAAAAAAAAAAAAGAAAACAATCTGGCCAGTGTTATGACCTGAGCACTTTGGGAGCACTGGGAGACAGTATTTATACATGTAAGTGATAGAATAGTAGAGAGAATGATAGTACTTATTTTCAAGAGCGCAAAATCAATAGATAACAATATATCACGAAGCACATAGTTTACAGATACAGAGATAAATACAAAAGAAACAAGGAGTGGCAAAGACTTGCCCCTGGCAGCACATATGCATTACCTCCCCTTATTCTGTGTGTTCTAGTGTCTCCTGCCTCCAGAGTCTGACAGGGTTCTTCCTGAGTCTCCACTCCTTTTCACACATTAACTACTACTCCATTTTTAGCTCTCATGCAATTGTCACTTCCTCAGAAAAGTCTTCCTGAGCATTCAGAAAGTCCAAACTATTTCAGATTTTCCTATTTTGTCCCTCACAGCATTGTCAACTCTTTGTAAAATATATCATGATTCCAATTGTAACTTATATTGTGAGATCCAAAAGTTCAGATATTGCATTGGTATGCACCCAGCACAATGACCACAGCAAAGTGAGTGCTTAATAAGTATTTATGGAATAACAATCAAATACAACTAATTAATTATTTAGCACAAAAATGCAAACCATAAACAAACTTAAAATATTATAGATTTTAAAGTCAGCAGGAGAAAGATAAATACCACATGATTTCACTCATATGTAGAACTTAAGAAACAAATTAGCAAAGGGAAAAATAAAAAAGAGAGAGGCAAACCAAGAAACAGATACTTAACTCTAGAGATCAAACTGATGGTTACCAGAGAGGAGGTAGGGAGGGGAGATAGGTGAAATAGGTGATGGGGATTAAGGAGGGCACTTGTGATGAGCACCAGGTGTTGTATGGAAATGTTGAATCACTATCTTGTACACCTGAAACTAATATTACACTGTATGTTAACTAATTGGAATTTAAGTAAAAACTCAAAAAGTATTATGGATTCTAAAATCCTAAATCATATATTTGTAAATAAAATTCAGCCATACATTAAAAAATTAATTCACCATAATTTAGCCAAATATCCTGGAATGCATTTATTAAGAGACTGTATCTAATTAACATGACTGATAAGAAAAAAAATATGTGCTGATGTCACCACTGGAAAAGACATGATTATCTTCAATATTAGAAAATCTAGAAATAGATGCATTATTAACCAAATTATACTTTTAAGCAAAACACAAATAGAAGAATAACCATGAGACCAATAGCCATCATTATACTTACTTGTAAAGAACTATTTGTTCCCTTTAAAGTAAGGAACAAGAAAAATGTGCTCATTTACTCAACCATTATTTGACATTGTTCTGTGCATTGTAGAGACTGCAAATGAAAAACTGAAAAAAAAAATCCAAAGCTAATAGAAAAAAAATCTTTCAGTAGGATCTCAGTTTTTTTAGTTCCTATCTACAAGAACCAGTTGGAAAAGTATAATAGGGAAAAGATCCTATTTATAATAGTGAAAACAAATACAAAGAAGCTAGGAATAAACCTTATGTAAATGAGAAGTCAGAGATATTGGAGGAAAGCCAATAGTGAAGTATTATTAGATCAAAGAGAAAAAAATGTTTTAAAGAGGGAATTTTGAACAGTGTCAAAATCTGGTGAGAGTTCAAGTAAAATTGGACTTAAATATAAACATTGGACAGCAAGACAGATAATTGGACCCTTAATGAAACTTCTATATGAAGGAAACCACAGAATTTTAAGGAAGGACATAAAATACTTAGCCGATAAGAAGGTATACCCCATTTCATAATGAAAAAAACTTTCAACTTCCTGAGACTGATATTTTAAACAAGTATAATTTCATTCAATATCATAATTGTTGTTTTAGAACTCAGTAAGGAAAGTACAGATTATTTGTTTTTAACATGAAAATATATATCTATGTTAGCCTAAATTCTTTATCCTTAATGGAGAAGCGCTAGATTTCCTAATTAAATGAAGGGGGAAAAAAGATACTGCTATTATCTGATGTTTTACTGCAAATCAAATAAGCTATAAAAATTGAACTAGAGATAAAACTATTATTATTTTCAGATAACGTGACAGTATAAGAGAATTCAGTAAGTTAGCAATGCATAAAATTAATATGCAGAGATCAGTGTCATTTATATAATCAGAATCTAATATGAAAAAAAGACTTGATTTCCCATAGCCACAAAATATATAAATATCCAAGAAAGAAACTTAACTATAAATGTGAAAAACATGATAAAGAAAAACTTTTAAATACCACTAGAGAACACAGGAAAAGATTGAACAAGTAGAAATACATACCATGCTCTTATTTGCAAATTCCAACATCCACATGATGCCATTACCCCTAGACTATTTTAACAACTTTAATATGTTTCTAATTTTTTAAAAAAAGGTTTCTTTGGAAGTAGATAATTGATAATGAGTATAGAAAAATAAACAAAAATGAAGAGTCAGAAAAGTCTCCAAAAGAAAAGCAATGGGTGAGAGATGCTCTACCAGATGTTCAAGTGTTACAAAACCTCAGTAGCTAAAACAGCGGAAAATGTACATCAATAGACAGACCAATGGAATTAGAAAATAAAGCCCAGAAATAGATCCTAATAGAAGTTGAAATTTGGGGCGCCTGGGTGGCGCAGTCGGTTAAGCGTCCGACTTCAGCCAGGTCACGATCTCACGGTCTGTGAGTTCGAGCCCCGCGTCAGGCTCTGGGCTGATGGCTCGGAGCCTGGAGCCTGTTTCGGATTCTGTGTCTCCCTCTCTCTCTGCCCCTCCCCCGTTCATGCTCTGTCTCTGTCTGTCCCAAAAATAAATAAAAACGTTGAAAAAAAAAAAATTTTTAAAAAGAAGTTGAAATTTAATACATGATCAAAGTGGCATATAAAGTCAGTGGAGAAATGGGGCTGCAACAATTTCATAGCCAATTAGACCAAAAAAAAAAAAAATTCAAATCCATACTTTAAATCATACAGCAGGATAATTACCAAAAAGTCATTAATTTATATTTTAAAATGAAATAATAAAAATATAAGAATAAATCATACAATTTGTTACAACTTTCAAGAAATAAAGGCCTTATGACTCAAAGCTCAGAGGCCATAAAAAGTTGATATAATGTAAGGATACATTTTTTAAGATCTGATAAAAAAGTTAAAGGCAATGTATCGGGGAAAATATTTTCAACTCATATTATGAAGTGTTTTGCTTTTTCCTTGCTTATAAAGAGCTCCTAGGGAAAAAAAAAAGTCCATTAAAAAAGTTGAATAAAAAGAAATACAATATCCCTTAAACATGAGAAAAGATGTTTAATATCACTCACAGAATTAAATGTGATACCATTTTCATTATCATATTAGCAAATATCCAAAAATTAGATAACATACAATGTTATTAACACAAGGAGGAAACAGTTACCCACATACATTGCTGGGGAAAGTGTAAATTTATAGATTTAAAGATCAAAATTATACATGCTTGTGCTTTTTGACCCAACAATTCTATCCCTGATAAATTATTCTTTTTTTTATTTTTTTTTTAATTTTTTTTTTTAACATTTATTTATTTTTGAGACAGAGAGAGACAGAGCATGAACGGGGGAGGGTCAGAGAGAGGGAGACACAGGATCTGAAACAGGCTCCAGGCTCTGAGCTGTCAGCACAGAGCCCGACGCGGGGCTCGAACTCACAGACCGAGAGATCATGACCTGAGCTGAAGTCGGCCGCTTAACCGACTGAGCCACCCAGGCGCCCCCCTGATAAATTATTCTGATACAGTTATTCTTTCACCAATCTGGGTACATGCAAGTTTACTCATGGTAGTATTGTTTGTAATGGCAAAAGACCGGGAAAACATAAATGTCCATCAATAGGGCACTAGTTATATAAATTATGGTTTATTGTTTAAAAAACCATTATTGGTTAAAAAAGTAATGCTGCCTCTATACTAAAATGAAGATATTCCCAAGGTATATTGTTAAGAAGTAACTTTCATTTTAAAACAGGGAAATTTAAGAATCTATAATTGTTTTGACATGCATCAAGAAACTCTTGAAGGATATATATGAAACAAATATTAGTGGTTTGTGGGAGAAGAGTGGCATGGGAACCAGAAAGATAGCAAACAAGGATGAGATCAATGATTTTCACTGTGTAACTTTTAATACCTTTTGGCTTTTGAACATCGTGAATGTTCAAAATATTTATTTTCATACTGCCAAAGATTTTTAGATTTACCTGGAAGAATAAATTATTAGGAATATACAAAACTGTGAGAAAGATGTCTTTCCCTATTTGGTATGAAAATGCACTCTAAAATCAACTGTAAGTTAAAAAAACAAAAAACAAAAAAAACTGTGCTACTTTGTCCCAATAAAAGCAGACATGGCAATGACAAAGAACAGAGAAACACACGTACATACGTACAACATACAGTACATGAGAAATATGATACATGTCAGGAGAAAGGATAGACTGTTCCACAAATGGTAATGGGCAACAAATTAAGAGAAAAATAAATTTAGATCCCTACATCCTACCATATTGTAAACTAATTCTAAAATAAAAAAAGAAAAGAATTAGACACTTTCAATAACAGACCTAAGTGCTAAGAGACTTCTGGAGGCTGTGTATGAGGACATGGGTCCATAGCTGGAATCCATGTCCGAAAACCACTTAACATGTTCTGTGAATGAGCCAAATTAGAACTCCATCAGAGAAGAACGCTTTCATAACCATCTCAGTCTCAGTGACCCCCAAAACCCCAGTTACTTCAAATCAGCTCTTCGCAGACAGTTAAACAGAAACTTCTGTTGCTTTTCCTGCAACCTATTTTCCTCACTAAAAATTCACAGCTATTCTGTTTGCCGGTTTGAACTATCCGGCAATAGCAGTTTTGAGGATTCCTTTTAGGTTTCATCCTTATAGCAGGTACCTAAGTGGTTCTTATAACTGGCCTATCTTCTAGGCTGTGCTACTGCTATCTGGGTGTTTTCCTAAAAGGCCTTTTGATTTGCACTGGAACTCTAAACCTAGATTCTCAGCACGAAATTATTTTTCTTTGACTTTCTTTCCCCCAGCATCAGTTTTCTTCATGAATTTATATTTTACTGGCAACTGCACTGGCTTTGTCTAACACTTTATCTTGCAAGTTAGGCAATGACTACAAAAAATAAAACTACTCTTATCTTAGGATTTCATTTCCTTCTCCTTTCTCAGCTCTCCCTTCTATCCACCAAGGACTTTATTCTTTAACCCCCAAATTTGTCTATCATATGGAAAAAAAATATTTGTAAACCAATAAGGTGTTTGGGTATGCAGGGAGTATTTCTCCTCCATTTTTGTTTGCATATTTCTCTTTTTGTTTGCTTCTCTACTTGTTTGTTTTAAGTAGGTAGAGCCAGGGAGTATAGGTGGAGTCGAAATATACTTGGGTTCAATTCTCATATATATCTGTTATATGAGACATCAGAGACACATTACTTAACCTTGCTGAAATTCAGATTCTCACCTATAAATTAGGGCTAACATCTACTTCATAAAATTGTTGTAAGGATTAAGTAAATTTCACTGTGATACCAGGTGTGTTGGTGCTAACAGTAGATCTTAGTTGCTTATTTTATCTTCTAAATACCTAAACAAATGAACAATTATGAATATTGATATTTCCTCTGAAAGACTGAGGTGAAACAGTGGCCTCAGCAATCTAACAGCCTGTGTGCAAGCCAGGTCTGCTGTTTTGCAATGCTCACTATCATCCTTTTGATGTATGTCACAAAAAATGTATTCTAGACTCTAAGGAAGGGTCTAGAATAAGCTTAGAAAAACAAATAAATGTTTTCCTTAAGCTGTGATGCTATGTGAATGCTTTCAGGGCAGAGAAGCTGAGTTCTTTGGAACGATCCTCCTATTCCAGAAACTGTACAGATTGATTTATAGCTGCCCACAGAGATATATATTCCTGCACAGGGGGAAACAAGATCTCAGTGCAGTCAACCTGAGGAGATGAGTTAGAGAATCAGTCAGAAAGATTAGGAAATTGATTGTGAGTAACAAATGCATCGTAGCATTAAGCTCTGGTTCAGGAACCCACCCAGAGGCCCTGAGTGAGACAGCCAGGTGCACAGTTCAACGCTGCAGGTTCCCACGGGAAATTGTAACTGGATTCCAATTCCACAGGAAAGGATTTGCTTCAAGACTGCAAACCCATTTGGGGACGTACCCTTCCTGAAAGCATGTTTGTAATCTACGCAAATCGGTGACTCAAATGCTTGCTTGCATATAGCTCTGACTACAGAGAAATTACTCAATGTAGACCCACGTTCACACTTGGAAACCTAAACCCACATGGTATATACCTGCATCCACCTGACAAAAGTTATTTAGCCTAACTTCTGATTGAAGTAATGAATATATGTTAGTGAGGCTAAGGGTTTCCAAAGGTATGATGGACACCAGAAATTACTGGAAGCCTATAATAAAGAAACATGGACCAGGTAAGAGTGGTACCTCTTTCATGAGTAATGAGTAATAAGAAAGGCCCCTTAAGCTGAACCTAGGCTCTCTTAACTATGGTGGATAGGTTGTATAGAAACATCAATATTATCCTTCAGATTTCAGCTGATGAGAGTTAGAAAAAACATATACAGATCTGAGATACTACAGAGAATTGGAGGAATTTATTAAGGAAAATAATACAGATGTTTCATTGTCTAAATCCACTGTGTTTCTATATCTTCTCATTCACGTGACCATAGGCACAGGTGACAAAGGGAAACCTGATGGGGTTGGAAAATCAGCAGAGAAATTTCCTTCCCTGATGTTTCACCACCTCATATCACTGTGGACATGATGATGTCCGCCACTATCCTTAAACATGCCATTTTGAACATCATTAAGAATAATGCCAACAAATATCAATATGGTTTAACAAAGTGATAGATGCTTATAGATTTTATTTCTATTCTGAGGTGAATTACATCTGACTAAAGTCTTTGGGAGATCTGCTTGAAGAAAACAAAAAAGTAAGTGTCTTAAAGATAAAGAACGCAATGTCTATCACCTCCTTGGGCTCAGCTTTTTAAATAAACTTTTTATAATAGATTTAAAAATTTAGATTTATAGAAATAGATCTAGATTTACAAAGTTGCAAAGATAGTATGGAGAGTTCCCATATATCCCTCCCCCCGCCCCATTTCAACTATTGGTAACATCTTACATTGTTACAGTACATTTCTTAGTACCCTTACATCAACTGCATATCCAAAGTTTCTGCACTTGACTAACAAAAATCTAATTTTATTGCCTAAGTATTCAGTGGCCACCTATCTCAGTGATAGGACCTATCTATGCCTGTGAATATAGTAGTGAAAGAAACAAAGTGCCTGCATTTGGCAAACCGACATCCTAGTGTAGAATGATACACAAAATACCAATAGCAATAATAATCAAAGTAATAGAAGAAGAAGTAGTCTGGTGGTGGTTTCAAGTACTAAGAAGAAAAAAGAAACAGATAAATGAAAATAAAGTGACGGAATGGAGGATCCAAGGTCTACTTTATATACAGTGGACAGAGAATGCCTCTCTAACACGTATTGGAACAGAAACCTAGAGAAGTGAGGAAATTAGATCGGTAGATAAGTAGGAGAAAAGCATTCTAGGCAGAGGAAAAGCAAATGCAAAGGCTGTGAGGTGGGGAGCTGGACTTCTTAAGAAACTCCCAGAAGACCAGTGAGGCAAGAAGGTGATAGAAGCAACAGACAGGAGACAGAATCTCAAAGTATCTTGTAAGACCTTGGAGAAATGAGAAGCTATTGAATTTTTAAAATAAAAAATGACATGATCTGACATATTTTTAAAGGTTCATCTGGCTGCCCTATGTAGATTAGACTGGGGAGAGAGGGATGGCAGTCAAAGATGTGTTTTTAAACATAGATTTTACTATGATTCATGTATTATAGGGCCAACAGATCAGGAGAATGTTGCCGTTGAAAAGATCATTTGTTACTGACGGCTCAGAAGAGGAATGGGCCGCCAAGTCCTATAGGGGATAGATGAGGAAGGACCAGGGATGGTCAGGAAGCAGAGGGAGCTGGAGGAAAACTTGCGCAAGAAATCTGATTGTGGTTTTTGTAGGAAAGGTAAGGTATTGGGGGGTAGTGTAGGTTTGGGTTTGGCTGGTTTGAACAATTTCACCAGGTGGGATTGTAGCTCTCAAGTAGTCAGCTAGCTAGCTTCAGGATGATTAGGGTAGGGGGATAATGGTCTGGAGTGTAACAGCTCTGTAAAGGAGTGGATTGAGGGTGTGGGCTTGGATTCATTGGTTTGCATATGAAAAGAGTACATGCAGGCCAGCACTGTTTAGATCTCTAGGAATTGGCTAGGCCTGGGAGGGGCAATCCCACTCCAGGGTCAGCAAAACCTCAGATGTCTAAACATCCAAAACCTGTGGTTGACAGAGGATGGTCACATAAGAAATACTTAGGAGGCTATTCAATAACTCAAGCAAGAGGAAATGAAGAGAAATGATTGAGTTTGACATGTTTTGACGATGATTATGTGATTATGTGAAAGATAGAGAAAAGTCAATGATGACTTCAAGATTTGGGGCCCCATCTACTGGAAGAATAGAGTTGCCATTGACTGAAATGGAGAAGACTATAAAAGGAAGGCAATCAAGTGTTTTGTTTTGGGCTGATTAATTTTATGAATCCTAGGCAATTGGATACATGTGTCTGTAATCCAGGAGATGGTCCTGGCTGCAGATACAAATTTTTGAGTCATCAGTGTATAGATTGTATCTAAAACCATAGAACAAATTCGGAGATCAATTTATTACTGATAGACATGAGGTCTAAGGACAGAGCCATGTGTTGTTTAAATGTATGCACCTCAGGAACAATAAAAGAATGCAGTAAAGAACCTGAAAAGAGCTGCCAAACAGGAAGGAAGAGTACAAAGAGAGTGGCCCACATGGCTGAAGGATCTGAACCTTGGTTTCCCTGCCTATATTAAGTTTCCATAGATGTCTGCTAACTTTACCCCTGGATATGGTGGTATTAGGAGACACACAAAGAATTCCTTCACATCTAGACATATTTTTCTGCCTCACTGCAGAGCAGCAATTACAGTGATTGGTAATAAGAAATCAATCACTCTAGCCATTGTAGACTTTTTGGTTTTTGGGTCCTGTAGTGTCAGGAGTCTCAACTGACACTGTGATGTCCCAACTTTTAGTGCAGTTAGGCAATTGTTATTCAGCCCTTAAACCAGCAAAATTCAAGGTCAAGAGAATGGGAAGAAAAAATTTTTCAAATGGGTTATCAGGTATAAAATGGAAAAAAAAAAGCACTAACTCTTTCATATATTCCATGGGTACCATATATTTGCTACAAGTTCAAAGACTATATTAAATACTGTAGGCAGCACTCTAATCTGGTAATGTATTACCCGATGCTAATGCCATAACTGACTGTTCAATAATCCATTTTTCCATGTTATATGGCCAGCTTCTTTTGTATACATGTAAAATTAGTAATTCTCTTAATGGTCAACTTGCTATCTCACTTATGTTACTGCAAAATAAATTCCTTGATAAGAAGCAATAATGAATGGGATACATGACATTGAATAGGTCATAAATGTAAGTCACAGGATGATGTTTCTGGTAGAAGCATGACAGGTAGAGAAAGCAAATCTATATTCAATATAAGTATTCATTACAGGAAGGCAAATTATTTCCCCCTCCGTGAAAGAAGGGATCCAGATATAATCATCCGGCTACCAGGTAGCCTACTACCCACCCACCCCCTATTCTATATCAGTAGCTCAGCATTGTCCTCTGCTATTTGCAAGTGGGTCATCAGCAGTGACAGTAGCCAGGTAAGTTTTGCCTGGAAGTCCACGTTATAAAATACATACGTGGCTGGCATCCCTGCCATCTTAAGCCACTTTGTTCACAAGCCCATTGAGAAAGCAAGAGATTGTAAAGAAAAAGACTGACACTCACAAAATGAGTTATTTGTCTATCTGATTATTTGGAGCCCTCGCTGCAGAGGATGGCATTGATAAAGCATTTTTAGAGGAAACAAATATCCTCTGACTCTGAGACATCTATCCACATAGCTCTTCCTTTTTGCCCATATCTTGTCATCATCAATCCTCCAGTTCTATTCCTTCCATGCCCCTGCCCATTTGACCATACCATTAGCCAGGCAGCATAAATCCAAAACTCAGATTATCTCAAGTCCCAGGCAAAATAGCCAACCAATTCTATCTCTTCGATGATTTATATGCCTTTTGTACCAACCATTTAATGGGGTTATAATTCTCAACAATGGACTTATGGCAGGGGCCAGCATATCATGTACAACCACCCATAAACAGACTTTAATTTCTTTTACTTGCTCAACTGGTGATAGGAGTCTCCCTAGATGGCTAGGGAGTGTGTTGAAGTATGGGTTAAAGTGCAGCAAAGGAAGGTGCACTGGAGGGTGGGCCACCTTCTTATATAATGTCCATGTACTCCAGCCCAGTCTTGGGTGAACTATCTCCATGTGATGATGATGGGCCACTTAGACACCCTATTTTATAGCTTGGTGGATCAGATAATATCCAATCAGTGATGGGCATCTCAGGTCATCTGGTCATGTTTGGTCTTAGGGTTGACATTTAATCTCAATCAGGTTTATCTGCAAACAAATTTTTCTGTCAAAAGAAGAATGGTTTGTAGAAAACTGCATGGTTTTGTAGGAAAGTCCAAGGGACTTTGGTTCCCTTATCAGGGATTTTCACGGGCTCCCTTCTGTACCCTGTTCTATCGTGGACACTTAAAGCAACATTGAATATACTATGGCATAGGAGCCAAGTGGCAGAGCTTCTTTTATATAAGCTAGAACCAGCTGAAGAAACCTGTCTTGCTCTGCAGTCACGCAAAGCCTTAAAGATTACTAGGTAAGAAGGTAACATACACTAATAAACGCTGTGTATCTCTATGGCTTCCAAAATCCAAAGATGCCAATAAAACTTCCTTTCTTATTAGTAATAGTGCCTTAAAATGTAGCATCTTGTTTACCACTTTAAAATTTTTTTAATGTTTATTTATTTTTTGAGAGACAGAGACAGAGGGTGAAGGGCAGAGAGAGAGAGGGAGTCACAGAATCCGAAACAGACTCCAGGCTCTGAGCTGCAGGCTCTGAGCTGTCAGCACAGAGCCCAATGTGGGGCTCGAACCCACAAACTATGAGATCATGACCTGAGCTGAAGTCGGATGCTTCACCAACTGAGCCACCCTGGCACCCCCTGTTAATCACTTTAGACAGAGACCACTACCTGACACAAACCACTGGATCCAAGAAACTTTAATGAGATTTCAGCCCCTAAGTGTTTGTGGAATTTTACCTCCTAGCTTCTAAAATGATTATATCCAAAGGCATCTATGTTTTTGCATCTTCCTGTTACTCACCTCCCATCAGCATGATATAAACATTACCCATTTGTTTTACTGTGGGTTGACATGAAGATCAAATTAAGACACAGAGCTAGATAGTTGAGAGAACACTAATGAAGGATTGAAAATTGTCCTGATATCTCCACTAGGGGAACTCAGGTGTGTTTGTAGTGTACATAGAAGGTTTGTTTTATATTCTCCAGGAAAAACAACAACAACCACAACTTCTGGAACAGAAGCTGGGGTTGTAGTCCTCATCTCATTAACTTTATAAGTCCATTACCATTTTCCAAGATCCTTGGAGCTACAAAATATAAGAGATCCTTTAACACAGTCATAGAAATTCCCCTGTTCTCTGTGTCTTGAATTTAAAGTTCTAAATTTTAAGTTCTAGCATACACTTGGAAATAGCCCGTTTATCCTAGCACACTCCTCATATCCATCTCAGCCACCACCCATACTACAACAGAGGTGCCTTAAGTTGGTATTTCATTCCAGGGGACAATAGATGTGAATTGAAAAAAAAAAAAAAAAAACTATTTCTATCCATTCCATGGACTACTCATGAATTCATTTTTAATATTCTACTTATTTGGAACACTTTCTCTGCTCTCATCTCTGGTATAATATCTGTAAGATTCATTTCTAGTTCTACCTCCTCAGGATAGTCTTGCTTAAACAGAAGATATTCTTTCATCCTGTGAATTCTCCTATAATAGCCATGTTTGTAATTGATTTTAATAAAATTACATCTCTTCTGGCAATTATCTAAACTCTTAAAATTAATGTTTAGTTTTTAGTATGTATATTTATCATTTCTTTCTCAAGCTAGATTATAATTATTTTAAAGTCAAGGATAATAACTGATACATATTTCATACTTTACATATCTGGAAATAATTCCAGGAACATGAACTGAATTCAATGGTCTAGTACTTATTTAAATCAAAGTCACATCAATGACTATATGGAAATTTTTATCAAAATCATATGTGCACACATATATATAATAAAAATATTATTTTAAACATATACTGTATTTTTTAGAGCTAGAAGGTGTTTGGACCAGAATATTTAATTGCATTGGCAGAATGTTACTTCCAGATTATTTTGAGGCATTTTCCATGTGACAAACTTTACACCTTTTACCACTTTCTCAGGGGATGGGCCTAGATCTTCACAGGAGTTTAATTTTTTTTTTTTAACGTTTATTTATTTTTGAGACAGAGAGAGGCAGAGCATGAACGGGGGAGAGTCAGAGAGAGAGGGAAACACAGAATCGGAAGCAGGCTCCAGGCTCTGGGCCATCATCAACCCAAAGCCTGACGCGGGGCTCGAACTCACGGACCGTGAGATTGTGACCTGAGCTGAAGTCGGACGCTTAACCGACTGAGCCACCCAGGCGCCCCTACAGGAGTTTAAATATTTAGCATGTCCTAAATTTTATTTGCCACAAAATATTTTATAGTTATTCTCTTTATACTACAGCCACACCCTTCGTATTCCACAAAGTAGAATACCAATGACATAGTCATATTTCTTTGTAGTAAAATTGCTATACTTTCCTAAATTCACATTAGACTTTTGGAAACTTAATACAATGAAAAGTTACTTAATGTGAATGGATGTTTATCCTTAAAAAATGCAATTAAAGTAAAGAAGGCTGAAAAAAAATATCCTATGGTTTTTCCCAGTCTTTCACTGGGGAAGCCAGAAAGATGAGATACACCATACTGTTGAAGTACTTAGAAATGATTCTCTCTCTCTCTCTCTCTCTCTCTCTCTCTCTCTCATACTCACACACACACACACACACACACAGGGTGATGCAATTTTTGTCCTTCAGTGACTGGTGCTTGCATGCCAGGTAAGGCTGTCTTTCCCTCAGCCTCCCTGAAACTTTAAAATATTCATGGCAAAAGCAGACATACCTTTTCTGATCTAAGCACTATGAATGAGAGTGTTTATATGTAAGTTGACAGTAGCTTTTCTTATTTTCTTCTACGTATGCATTTGGGTTTTGCTGAAAATTAAAGAATAAGCTCAATTTTCTTTTCTTTCTCCATTCTCTCTCTTCCCACAGGGAAAGGGAGCAGGCACACAAAAATAATAAAGTCATTATGTGTTTAAGCAGAGACTAGAAACAACTTTATGTGGGACATTCCCCATCTGTGCCACTGCACCAGCATTAAAAATGAATGTTCTCTCTGTGTACACCCCTCCTCTCTCCTGCCACCACTCCCTCCTCCCACTCCCCAGAAATTGTTTTCTCTCTACTCAGCTTGAAGGGATGCAAATGATAAGGCATAATGTAAACCTGACCCAATCAGTAAGCTTTTGTTTTGTTCTCAGGAAACTCTCCTTGGTGTGATAGAAAAATCACTTGGAAACAATGGGTGGAAACAAAGAACAGAAATGATTTCCATATCAAAATGCTAACGCACCTGTTAATTCCCTGACTTAGTCATTTTTTAAGCCAACACTTAAAGAATAAATCCTATCCTGGTGATTCATTAAATTTGCCATGATAGACATTAGCTAGAAACAATACTTACTTACTGCCTTGCAGAGGTAGACAGCCATAACCAGGATAATATTTTGGGAACCAAAAGATGTGAGTTATGATATTCAAAAACTAATGAATAACAAACTTTATCAGAGTCTCCAAATTTCACTCGCATAAGAAAATATTTTTCACTTTCTTTGTGTTTTACACAAATGCACTGAAACTCTGGTTAAATATTGAAGACAAATTAAAACTTATTTCTGTAACAAATTAATTTTTGTAACAATTTTTATTGGGGGTTGGTATATGTTTGGATTTCTTTTATAACTGACAAGGAATGTCTATTTTCTTCAAAATGGCAGTACTCATGGGATGTTTTTTCAACCTTTTTCACTGTAATTGCATTTTACAAGTGATAAACATCCATTCATGTTAAGTAACTTTTCAATGTATTAAGTTCCCAAAAGTCTAATGTGAATTTTAAAAAGTATAGCAATTTTATTACAAAGAAATATGACTAAATATGTCATTGGTATTCCACTTAGTGGAATATGAAGGCAGTAGCTGTAGTATAAAGAGAATAACGATAAAAGATCTTACAGCAAATATAGTTGAGGGCATGCTAAATACTTAAACTCCTGGTAAGATCTAGTTCTGTCCCCCAGGAAAGTGGTGAAAAGGTATAAAGTTTGTCACATGGAAAATGCCTCAAAAATAATCTGAAAGTAGGGTGGGGGTATGGGTAAAATAGGTGATGGGGATTAAGGAGGGCACTGGGTGATGTACAGAAGTGTTGAATCATTATACTGTACACCTGAAACTGATATTACACTGTGTGTTAACTAACTGGAATTTAAATAAAAACTAAAGGGAAAAAAAACAACAATCAATTAAGCTGTTCCTGAGTTCCTGACCCATAAAAACTTTAAAATAATAAACTTTTTTGTTACAAAAAAAAAATCTGAAAGTAATATTCTGCCAATGCAATTAAAATTAACTTAGGTATACAGAGAAATTGAAGGTCACAAGTTTTCTTTCCCCCTCAAAATTCTGAAGAAGTTGGCTCATTACCCTCAGATTTTTAATATTGGGAAGTCTGAGGACAGTCTGAGTTTCCTGTTTTGTTGCTTAGACTGAATTCTTCTCACGTTCTTTATAAGTAACATGGAGACACTTCAAAAGAAAATACCTTGAACTTGGTATCATTCTATTAACTTCTCTTATATTCAGGGGACTCTTTTGATGTTGTTCAAGAGTGGTTTTTTTTTTTTTTCTGTTAACTCAATTTGTATATTTTCATTTTCTCCACAACTGCTCAACTTTTCCTCACAAAATTTGTGGAAGCTACTGAGGTTCTGCCAGGGTTTCCTCCACTGGTACGCCCCGTGGTAATGACACCTACTAGGAGGGAGAATTGCAAGTTGATTCAGTGTGTCTTTGTTATTCAGATTATCTCAAGTGCAAATTCTCAAAATTTTAGTATATGGAAGGTATTAATTACTCCACTGTCACTAGAAATCATGTAGGTTTTCTGTAGTTTGTATCTTCTGTTGGTCATTGCAATGACAGCTTAGAATCAGGGATTAGATGGCCCTGATGGGCTCATTTTACTTTTACAAACAGATACTTTATAACCTAGTTTTGTTTCCATGTTAAAATATTACATGTCGCAAAAAAAAAAATAAGGTTTTCTGATAGCTTAAGGCACATTTGATTGATACATTTGATGCTGTTACTTACATTTTCAAAATTATTTCATCAAAATCACCCTTCTCAGCATAGTGGAAAAGTGAGATTTAGAATAAAAAGCTATTTTGTACCGACTTCGAGACTGAAACATAAGATTCCCAAAATCCAACTGATATCCAAATTGTCTATACTAGACAAATTTGTTAAAAATGAATTTTATTTTTTAAAAAAAATTTTTTTTTCAATGTTTATTTATTTTTGGGACAGAGAGAGACAGAGCATGAACGGGGGAGGGGCAGAGAGAGAGGGAAACACAGAATCGGAAGCAGGCTCCAGGCTCTGAGCCATCAGCCCAGAGCCCGACGCGGGGCTCAAACTCGTGGAGCGCGAGATCGTGACCTGGCTGAAGTCGGACGCTTAACCGACTGCGCCACCCAGGCGCCCCTAAAAATGAATTTTAATCTGACACTAGATTCATTGGGGGAGGGGAGCTTTCTAAAATGCAGAAGTATCACACTCCATTGTTCATCCATAACACCATAATTAAGGGTAGTGACCCTCTGATGTATATTGGTAGTAGTCCATATTAGTATATATTTTAAAAACTAAGTTTCCAGTAGTTGCTAAGATGGAATAAGCCAACTACAGTCTACCTCTCCTACTGATTACAAGTCAAAACTCGGGAAAGACTATAAAGAGCAACTCTCTGAGGACCTTGAAAAGTAAACACCCGCAGAAGAATTGAGGACTGAAGTCAAACTTGAAAGAGACCCATAACGACTAGTGATTTCACCTTCCTCTTCTTCCTTTGTCTCTTGGCATGGTTCCACCTGAGCTTTCTTCTGTGGAATGTCCTGGACTCCAGTGCTCGTCTCCTAGCTCCATGGCACTGTTGACATCCCTGCCTAGCCTTGTCGCTTCTTAGCGTCCACTTCTCATTTCCAGTATCAGCACAGCATACAACTTAGCAAATGTCTACAGAATGTTGGGTTCACTTCTCTGTGGTAGTTCCCTTTTCCTCAGGGCCTTAGCCTAATGATCTTTTTGTCCTTCAATTGTAATTATTTTTCCCCTCCAGAGGACTTCCATAAGCTCTCAGTATCTGCATTCTACTTGGCTGTTCTGGCACCCTTGAAAACACACTGAGAGGGTGGCCTGGTGGAGAAGGTTGGCTTCTCCTTTCTCTGTGACTTTGGCCCCTCAGATCCTAGCTTTTTTTTTTTTTTTTTTTAATTTTGTTTTTCAATCTAACTTTTTCTCATGGGCTCGGTGCAATAGTTAATCCAATGCAGGATACTCTGATGTAGCCAGAAATAAAGTTTTCATAGTTTATGGTTTGCAAAGCTGTTATTATTAGCTTTATTGCTCAAACATTTTCCAAAAAGTTTTAGAAATTAATAACCCTTAAGTCTTCGATATTCGTAACATGCTCTGTGGTTTTCCTCAGCTTCAGCAGAAATAACAACGGACTAACTGATATCTTTAGCTGGTACCCACCTGTTTGCTATAAAACCAACAGCCTCCTCCCCCTTTTTAGAGATTCAATAGACATATAGACCCCCTTTAAAGTGACAGTTTATGTTTGGTCAAGGAAATATTTTCTGAGCCCTTGTGAATATTCACAAATGATTCTTTTCAAAAAATTTTTAATGTTACTTATTTTTGACAGAGAGAGAGACAGAGCATGAGTGGGAGAGGGGAAGAGAGAGAGGGAGACACAGAATCTGAAACAGGTTCCAGGCTCCCAGCTGGCAGCACCAAGCTGGACCTGGGGCTTGAACTCACGGACCGCGAGATCACAATCTGAGCCGATGTCGGACGCTCAACCAACTGAGCCACCCAGGCGCCCCAATTCACAAATTATTCTTAAGAAAATGTTCAATACACTGAGGTAATTATAAGTGATTGAGTGGATATTTAGTATACTGTTGCTTGGGGATTTAGATCAGTATTGGGTTACAGACTTCTCAAGTCCTATGTAATCCAATGTGAAATTCTATAGGTTGTATAAAATGGATTTAAATGTAAAACTGCCTCCCCAAAATAGATGAAACTTGATGAAGCATGCCCTCACACATACCTAAAGAAAATTTAAAGACAACTAGTTTAGTAATCTCTATAAGGGATAGGGAACAATAATTTGATAAACTGCATTATGCCAGAAAATTCCAGTCCTGCTGCTGCAGCAACTGCAAATCTGATCTGATTTCAAAATTGGACGAGTAAAGTTTTTAAAACCTCAAGATCTGAGATAGCAATTATACATGAGGATTCTTTATGGGCCCACTATTCTCATGAAAGAAAAAGTTTTCTTCAAAGTATTTTATACTTATGTGACTCTAATGTCAGAATAGTCACTGACATAAAGGGTTGAATTAAATTTAAGTTCTAAGTGTCAGCTTTCTATTGGCTCAAACTATGGAAATGTGGAAAATTCACCTCTGAGAAATTTGTCACACTGTGATTTAAAAATACATAGCTGAGGGGCACCTGGGTGGCTCAGTCGGTTAAGGGTCCGACTTCGGCTCAGGTTATGATCTCATGGTTCGTGAGTTTGAGCCCCGTGTCAGGCTCTGTGCTGACAGCTCAAAGCAGAGCCTGCTTCAGATTCTGTGTCTCCCTCTCTCTCTGCCCCTCCCCTACTTGTGCTCTCTCTCTCTCTCTCTCTAAAATAGACATTAAAAACATTTTTAAAATAAAATAAAAATACTTAAATGAAATACTTAAATGAAGTATTTTTATTTTAATGAAATAAACAAGAAAGGTGAGGGATGGGAGAATTTGACTGGCAGGGTACAATGAAAAATTTACCCAGTGGCTTTCAGATACTAGAGTTTCATTGAGAGAGACAGTTTTGGTCACATAAGATCCTGCCATATTTTGAGAGGTAAGCTACAGAGTCAAGTCACTTTATGTGTTATTTTCTGTTCTGTCTTCTCCAAACCTATCGCCTTGATCATCTTTATGATGTTCTGGCTTTTATCAGAAAGAAGTTTGAATTTCTTATTATAAGTAATGACTACAACTGCATAAACTATAAAGCTCCTTTGCAGTAATATCACTAAGTACAGCTTCACCTTTCTTGAACCATACCCTAGATGAGAACACTCAGAACCACATGTTGGCTAAAGGGTACAAAATTGCAGTTATGTAGGATGAATAAGTCTAGAGATCTAATGTATACCATGATTACTATAACTAATAATACTATATTGTATGCTAGAAATTGGTCAAGATAGTAAATTTTAGGTGCCTCATCACCCACACAAAAAATAGCAACTATGTAAGTGGATATATATGTTAATTAGCCTGACTGTAATAATCATTTCACTGTGTGTATGCTTATCAAAACATCTTGTACACAACTGGATATTTATATATAATTTTTTAAGAAAGAATCACATTTTATATATCTTTATACTAAAAGACACCTGGTCTGGATTCACCAAAGCTCCGTGGACGCTCAAATTACAGGAAGACTGACCTCACATCAGTTATTCATCCTACACTAAAGGGCACAATTGTCCAGATCACACCCATCCATTCTTCAGCCTATTGCCACCAGGCATTTGTAGCTCATATTAAAAATTTGGGAGGTGTTTAAGTCACAAGGATGGAGCTCTCATGAAAAGGATGAGTGCCCTTACAAAAGAGATCTCACAGATTTCTCTAGCCCCTTCCACCATACGAGGGGACAATAAGAAATTTGTAACCTGTAGGAAGACCCTCACCCAGCCACGCTGGCACTGATCTTGGACTTCCAGTCTCCAGACCTGTGAGAAATAAATTTCAATTGTTTATAATCTACCCAGTCTGTACTGTTTTATTATTACAGCCCAAATGGACTATGACTCTTCTTTTTTTTTTTTTTTTTTTTTTTAAACTAGCAAGATGATATCTTAATCCCTTTTTGGGTGAAGAAGTTGAGAAATACCAGCAGCCTTTATTCCACCCTCATGGAAGGACATCATCTGAGACAACACAGGTGACATGGAGAGAGACAAGACAGGTAAGATGGAGAGAGCTTTATCGGGGTTGGAGTCAGTGGTCTAGCTTTCCTGAAGCTTAGCTGCATCTGTGCCTTTATCAAGGGTTTAATCAGGTGAGTAAATAAATTGACCTTTTTGACTAATCTGACCAAGTTAGATTTCTGTCACTTGAAAACAACAAATTCCAGACTAATCTGTTAATACATATTTTACTGTCCCCATTCCTACTAATTTTCATAAAGATTGACATATTAGATTTTCAAGATATTACCTTCATTTTCCGCCTCAAAGAATTATTGTACTGAAAACTTATTCTGATTTTTTCTCTTCACCTTCAGATATTTCCTTCTCTTTCCAAAATTAAAAAAAGCTAAGTTAGCTTTTAAGTTATTAGACACATTCATTGATTTAATGATTTATTAACATTAACATTTTTAACTAAAATGTGTTACTATTTATAATATTTGAATGACTTTTGTCAATTTATTCCAAAAATTATAAAAAGGAAGTATCCTTTTATAATGACTCAGATGCTAGTCTTTGAAATTTAGTACTTCTGTCTTAATGTTTAATTTCTGCCAAATTTCCAAAATAAAATGAAAATTTATCCATGATAATATAAAAATCCTAAGGCACTAGTGTGACATTTTAATGTACTGATAATCTATTTAACAATTGATTGAACCAATGTGATTTTTCAAAAGTAAAATTAACAGGAAAAATACACACAAAAAATAACAACACGTATAATACTGGAGGATATGGCCTTAGTATTCAGTTTTTTTTTTAATTTAGAAATAAATTATAAAACTTTGTAAGGTAAGTTCTAGATGCTGTTTTGATCTCCAATAAGTTATAAAAAAGTGGGTTGTACTTCTGAAGTAAGAGACAGGGCAATGAAAAAAATCTAAAATTATTTCCCAGGAACAATAATAACATTATTGCCAGTCATTACAATGAACCCAAACCAGGACAAATTATGTCTCTAAAAATGTTGGCATGGATTTAAAGAAACTAGATGCTAAACAAAATCAATATTTAAAAGACACTGTTATTGTGTCCCCTGGGTGGCTCAGTCGGTTAAGTGTCTTGGCTCATGTCATGATCTCATGCCCTTGAATTCAAGCCCCCAGTCAGGCTCTGTGCTGACAGCTCAGAGTCTGGAGCCTGCTTCAGATTCTGTCTCCCTCTCTCTCTACCCTTCCCCCACTCACACTGTCCTTCTCTCTCTCTCTCTCTCTCTCTCTATCTCTCTCTCTCTCTTTCAAAAATAAATGGACATTAAAATTTTAATAAATAAATAAAAGGTATTGTTATTTAAGTATTTTAGAAAAAGTGGCAGGAATTCTTCAGGAGAATTTTTACTTTCTTAACTCTATCTATAACTCTATTTTCATAAGTACACCTTGACCTTAACACCCATGATATTTTAGTCATTTAACTGCACTGTTTTCTGTCTCTCACATAACTTGCATTGACATATTCCTACCAAATAAACTAGGCTATGAGTAAAGATTTGCCAATGGCATGAAAACAAGTTACATTCCAATTTTATCCAATTTTAGGTAATTTTAAATTTGTACACATATCTACCAGCAACCTACAGTTTTCTTTGCAGTCTAATCTATACTATCTTTTTTTTTTTAAAGAAAAAAAAATCTTTTTAAGTGTTGGTGCTTTAGCTCTAATTAAACTTATTCTGCTTATCCAAAATTTGCACATCTGGAGTTCCTTACTGTTATGAATAAAATAAAGGATTCTCAATATGTAAAACATTACACTTGCTTAAAATATTAAAGTACTTTCCTCCTAGACTTTCATTCTATTTATTTATTTATTTATTTATTTATTTGGAGAGAGTGTGCACGCGTGAACGCATGCAGGCACACGAGTGGGGGAGGGGCAGAGGTAGGGAGAGAGAGAATCTTAAGCAAGCTCCATGCTCAGCACAGAGCCAAATGCAGGGCTCAATCCCATGACCTGGGATCATGACCTGAGTCAAAATTAAGAGCTCAACTGAGCCACGAAGGTGCCCCAAATATCCCCCAGACTTTTAGTGTATAGTTTATGCATTCATAGTTGACTAAGACTTTGATGGCAACCTACATTTGGTACATAAATGTGCCCTAGCACCTTTTCCAAGTCACCCCATTAGAGGATAGAGAATAAAGGTCATGAAAGGGCAGGGGTCAAAGGTTAAAGGTGGATTTATCCATCTATGTTTTAAATATTTGTAATAATATATCTCATTTGAAAGTTTAAAAGACAATCCTTCACATTGACATTAATACAGACACTTCATCAGCAGTTGGGCCCTTCCCTCTTCCTACTCCCTGTCTGGCACTTGAGAAGTCTTCATTTTCATCAGTAACAGTTCTATGAAATCCCCATGAGACATCCAAAAGTCTTAGTCTTTTCTACCTGGGCTCACTCTTTTATTATATATATTTATTTATTTTCACACAGAAATTGAGAGATCTTGCTCTGTGTATAATAATGGGCCTTTTGGGGGATTTTAATATTTACATAAGAAACTTAGATTATCCTTAATTCCTAGGCCCACCATCCTAGAATTTTGGCTCTTAATTGTGGGGAAATAGGACGGTGCTTGATATCAGAACTTGGGCTATGAGTCAGAAATGATCCTACTAGCCACTGCCCATCCACCTATTCCTCCCTCTGACATCCTTAGCTAAAAAAATTACTCTCCTAATGCCTAAGTCCGGTTTATATAAAAACTGGTCAGCTCTCTTAATTTTTGCTCTTTGGGGAGCTACTAAATCTGGTGAATAAACCTAATTCATTTGTTTTGCGGCTTTGTCTTTCCCTGTTCCTACCAGACTATACTAACGGAAGACAGAGGCCAAACCTAACTTAACGTAAAATCCTCCAAGCTGCATTTGGTACTTGTGAGGATAGCGGCCATAATAGCAGCAGGAGCAAAGAAATGGCTTAATACAAGAGAAGTTTATGCTTCTTACATTTAATAAGCCAATATAGAGGTTATTGGTTAACAGATAGCTTTCCTAAATGTCACCATTTCTTCTATTTGATAAACTCATCAACCTCCTTGTCCTAGAGAGACCTCTATATTCAGGTGAGAAGAGAAAAAGAGAAGGTAGAGAAAGCATATCTGCATTCAATCATCGTGGCCCAAAAGTTATATGTCATTTTTACAAGCCATACATTCCTACCTAGAAGCTAGGGGATGTGGGATAGAGACTAGGAAATGCAGCCAGCAAAAATAATTCTGTAATAAAAGGAGGTGTATTACATTTTTTTAAAGAAGGCATATAATTTTTTCATGGCTAGACTTTGCAAAATAACAAATTTATAAAAAATTTTTATAAATTACTAAAGAAATATCTGACAACAAATCACAATGACATGATACTTAGCCTCGTTTTCTTCCACATGCTTATGAGTTACATACCTGACAAAATTTAGTTTCAAGATGATCACCTACATCATGTAGCATAACTTCTACTTTTTTTTTTTTCCTGGATAATTTCTTACTAAAGCCCTCTGTGCTTCTGCTCCAATCTGAACCAGTTGTGCTATAGCTCGATAGGAATGCCACACTTGGATTTCCCTTGCAATCAGTCCTTGGACTACTTTTTTAAAGGAATTTTTGTTTCGTAGTTTCTGGTTTACCTCTTTGTGCTGCTGAAGCACATCTTCCAAAGCTTTCTAAAAAGGGTGAAAAGGAAAACCTTTGAATCCTTCACACTTCAAAACTTTTATTCTATTTTCACACTCAATTAATAATTAGGTCAATGATTAAACTCTAAATTAAAATGATTTTCACTGAGAAAGTTGAAGGAAGTGCTTCATTTCCTTATAGCATCCATTGTTATGTTTGAAGTCAAATGTTTTACATGTGGCCCATGAAAGCTTTTGGGATCTTTACAGACAGGACTGACTGCCTGGGCAGGTAACCAGCAGTCAAATAAGCGCCCATGCTCAGACGACATTATGCTTGGTTTAATGGTCTGCCTTGGTTTAATATCTTGAAATACTTATTAATTGTTTTTGAATGGTGTTTTATGACTGAAGTGTGATGGAACAATGGAACATGTGTTGTGTGGTCATACATGGCTACACCTCTTGCCATCTCCCTGCTTTCCTGGGATGGATTCTCAGCTTCCACTGTCCAGGCCCCTCATACACCAGGCTTTACTCAGCTTTCCCCCATCGCTCCTTTACCCAGTGATAGTCGCTGCCCTCCAGCTGTAGCATGGCCAGTTTCATGCACAGAAGCATAAATATTGGTGTCCAGGTACCAAACGCATCCCAACACAGAGTTGCAGTAATCGGGGGTTGCCCTCTTCTTGGGTTGGTGTGGCAGTTCCAAGGGACAAGAAGGAAGTTGCCTGCCTTGACTTGCCCATCATCCCTGGCTAGAGCACATCACATCCTTAGTAGGTGGCAGCAGAAGGCTATGGGAGCCCTCAGATACCTGTGAGGGTCTGAACTCACACTGCCAATATCACCACACTCAAGGAAGTGCACCATTAAGTACCAAATAAAAAGTATCATGACGGGTTGAAAATGTTTGATATTTTAGTTTTGGGGGGGGGATTTTTTTGGTTTTTGTTTTTTTGGTTTTTTTGAGAGAGAGAGAATGCAAGTTGGGGAGAGAGGTAGAGGGAGAGAGAGAATCTCAAGCAAGGATCCACACTCAGCATAGAGCCCAACACAGGGCTCAATCCCACAACTCTGGGATCGTGACCTGAGCCAAAATCAAGAGTCAGACACTCAACTGACTGAGCCACCCATGTGCCCCAATATTTTAATACTTTTAATAACACTTTTTTCTCTGCTTTTTGAACAAGGGATTCTCATTTTCATTTTGAAGTAGGCCCCACAAATTATGCAGCCAGTCTTGCACTCAGGATGTTGAAGTTTCTTCTGATATGTCTTAGGATGTATCTACATTCATTCACCAAGGTGGAAATTCATTGGGTCCTTTATTTATTGTTTTTTTTAATTTTTATATGTTTATTTATTTTTGAGAGAGAGTTTGCATGCGAGTAGGGGAGTAGGAGGGGCAGAGAGAGAGGGGGACAGAGGATTTGAAGTGGGCCCTGCCCTGACAGCAGTGAGCCCAATGTGGGGCTGGAACTCATGAACCATGAGATCATGACCTGAGCTGAAGCTAGATGCTTAACCAACTGAGCCACCCAGGCACCACCTTTGGGTCCTTTAAACTCAGATATGTGTACCTTAGTTATTGATGTTTTCATTATGTTACATCACTGATCATTTCTTACCCTCCATTTTCTTTTAACTTCCTTCTTTGTGACTTCTGTCACTTACAGCATAAATATTAGGTGTCAGTCACTATCAGTCAGTGGTTACACATCCAGTCTTACCCTTTAAATTAGCATTTTCTTCCCTATTCTGTGTCTTTTCTTTATTTCTTTTTTCCTGGGAGATTTCCCCAGGTCTCCTGGGAATCTTCTTTGGACTATTTCACTTTGGCTGTTACATTTCTAATTTCCAAATCTTATTATTTTATTGTTAGTATCTTTTCCATTGAATCTCATTCCATTTTTATAAATATAATATTTTCTCATCTCCTTAAGAATAATGATTTTTATTTATTTATTCATTCATTTATTATAGTTATTTTTTTAGTATTTTTTTCGTATTTCTTGCACTATTTTTGTTTCTTTAGGATTTCTTTTAGAATTGTTTCTTTTTGCCTTTCTCTTTCAGGTTGGAGACTCTACCTCAGATATTTCTTGATTCTTAAAATCATTTATATTTAAAAGTAAAACACATAAAAGTCAACAGTCCTTGTACTTCTGTAGGAGTTGTTAACTTGAATGTCTCAAAGGACAACAAGATTACAGCCACTTTTCCATTCATGACTCACAAAACTATCCGGAAGTTTTTTCTTTAGAACATATCAGGGAGGAATTATCTACTCTTCAACCTGATGGTCATTTGCGGACTAAACTATACAAAGTTTCCCTATGCAAATTTTCACCTAATCCCCTTGTGTTTAATCAGTGCCGCACTTCAACTCTGTTTTTCTGGTATCACTGATTACAGAGCTTGTCTGGTAAGATTTCTCTACAAAAACATTTTCCTAAATCTACTACTTGAGAGTTGTCCAGGAGGTGGAGCGAGGCAGGTTATAATGAGAGGGAGAATGGATGTCCAATCACTCTGCATGCAAACTTTCAAATTATCCCTCACACCCAGTCCCCCTGTGTGCCTGTGTTTCTTGGGGCTCTGCAAGGGAAGCCTGCTCAGTACACAACACAAGAAAAGACCCTCTGCAGGTACAGTATACCTCACTCTACCACATTACCTTAAATATCACTCTTCCATCTGCTTTTTCTCTTTTAATAACTCCCTGAGATCTCTTTTCCTCTCCCACTCCCATTGTATTTGTCTCTGTAAAGTATGTTTTATTTCTGTACTGTCATTTCAATAGCATTTCATAAAGTGGAGAAAATAAGCATGTGTTCAATCTAGCAACTTGAACTGGAGCCCTCAATCATCACCTTTAATGGTTGTATAGACAAGAACGGGTGCGTTCAGGGTGGTATGGCCATAGATCATTAACATGGAGTTAATGATTTGACAGGATAAATGTTTTTTTTTGCAATTACTCTTTCACAATTTTATCAAACACCTGTCCATATTGAGAGTATATGCTTCATTTTCTGTGTACTGTTAATATAAATAATTATTAAAAAACCTTATTGATGTACTATATTTGAATACCTGGAGAAAATCTCACTTGAGTATGGCATATTATTCATTTAAAATAATTTGATTCCTAGTTGCTCTCATTAAATTTGGACATTTGCATATTTATCGATAAATGTGTTTAATTGGAAGCTATCTTTTTAAGAAAATTTTTTAAATGTTTATCTATTTTTGACAGAGAGAGAGACAGAGCATGAGCAGGGGAGGGGCAGAGAGAGGGGGAGACACAGAATCCGAAGGAGGCTCCAGGCTCCGAGGTGACAGGGGACTCAAACCCACAGACCGCAAGATCATGACCTGAGCCGAAGTCAGTCACCCAACCGACTGAGCCACCCAGGAGCCCCGGAAGCTATCTTTTTTAAAATTTTGCTGTCTTTTAAAGATTTAGTATAAGAGCTGTATTTTCTTCGTAAAAAGAATTGGGAAGTTGTCTTTCTTAACCAAAGTTCTAGCTTATGTTTGGAAGGCAACATGACATAACAATAAAACTTACTATCTTGAACTAAACAGCTCCATCTTTAAGTTCTGTCTATACTACTTACTGACCAAATAATTTCTCTGAGCCACACGTAAAACAGAATAATAATAATAATGATTAAGTAAGACACTATATATAAAATAGTGGCAGAATAGTACAATAAATAGTATCTTTAATTATACATGCAGTAAAATCCATAAAAATATCCCCCTCTAAAATAATGCTATGATATTTTAGCAATAGAACTAAACATAAAAATGTAGCAAAAAAATTATTATACCATAGAATCTACCAAGAATTAAATGTGGGCTTTCACTCATCTTAAATGCTTGAAAAACAGCTAGTAACTACCTTAAGCATCAGAAATAAAAATACCGACTTCTTGCAGGTGAAAATGTCTCAATAGATAAGTTTAAAGATCAGGACCCTTGATAGAAATTTCTGGGCTGAAAAATCATTAACAGAGCTCTCTTTAGACTCAGAGCAGAATTTGAGCTGTGCTTCTTATATTTTATCATGCCACAGAGTCACACAGAAGGCTCCTTAAAGCACAGTGATTCTGATTCAGCAAATCGTGAGTGGGACCAGATAATCTGCATATCTAATGAGTTCCCAGGTAATGTGGATGTGGATGCTGCTGGTCCAGTGACCACACTTGGAAAATTACTGCCATACAGAAATTAGTCCTTCCATTCATGAGCCAGCCCCTGAGACAAACTATCCACAGTGGTCAAGGCTTACCATATAAATTGTATCTCTTCTGGTAATTACAATGTCATAAGATGGTCAGATGGGTACTAGAATCTCCATTTTTCACATGAAACAACCATATGATTTTTTCCCAAGTGCATATTGAGCGGGAGGGATAGAGGACAATGGGAGGGAGAGTTGTTGAGCCCCGGAAAACAGAGCTCAGCTTGGCGGGGAACAAAGGTGCTCACCAGCGTCATCTCCCTTGCCCATCCCCCAGCCAAAATCCCAAAGGGAACCAGTTCCCATCATGGAACTTGCTTGCTCAGTGCAAACACCCAATGCTGTGCTTCTGCGGATCCATCCCTCCAACGGGTCTGCCTCCCTCCAGGTGCCACAGGGCCCCTCCCAAAGCAGACCACTGGAGGCAAAGCAAGCTGAGTCTGCCCCTCCCACCCCTGTCCACCTTGCAGATCCAACCTGGCTAATATGCCAGATCCCATAGAAGCAGCACCACAAGCCTGGCAGTGTGCAAGTAGCCCACACAGGGGCCACACCACTCCACAGTGAGTCCTGCCCCTGGGAGAGGGGAAGATAAGGTACACACCAGTCTGACTGTGGCCCCCTCAGTGCGCTGGGGGCAGACATCAAGTCTGACTGTGGCCCTGCTCACCAACACAAGTTATTCCAGACAGCACAGGGGAAGAGCCCTGCAGTTCTTCACCACTCCAGGGACTATCCAAAATGATGAAATGGAAGAATTCTGCTCAAAAGAAACTCCAGGAAGTAGCGACAGCTAACAAACTGATCAAAAACGATTTAAGCAATGTAACAGAAAATGAATTTAAAATAAGTCATAAAATTAATCACTTGGCATGAAAAAAGTATAGAAGACAGCAGAGAATCTATTACTACAGAGATCAAGGGACTAAGAAACAGTCACGAGGAGCTAAAAAATGCTATAAATGAACTGCAAAATAAAATGGAGGCGACCACAGCTCGGATTGAAGAGGCAGAGGAGAGAATAGGTGAATTAGAAGATAAAATTATGGAAAAAGAGGAAGCTGAGAAAAAGATTAAAAAATCCAGGAGTATGAGGGGAGAATTAGAGAACTAAGTGACACAATTAAACATAATAACATACGCATAATTGGGATTCCAGAGGAGGAAGAGAGAGGGAAAGGTGCTGAAAGTGTACTTAAAGGAATCATAGCTGAGAACTTCCCTGATCTGGGGAAGGAAAAAGGCATTGAAATCCAAGAGGCACAGAGAACTCCCTTCAGACATAACTTGAATCAATCTTCTGCACGACATATCATAGGCAAACTGGCAAAATACAAGGATAAAGAGAAAATTCTGAAAGCAGCTAGGGATAAACATGCTCTAACATATAAAGGTAGACAGATAAGACTAGTGACAGATTTATCTACTGAAACTTGGCAGGTCAGAAAGGAATGGCAAGAAATCTTCAATGTAATGAACAGAAAAAATATGCAGCCGAGAATCCTTTATCCAGTGTCTGTCATTTAGAATAGAAGGAGAGATAAAGATCTTCCCAAACAAACAAAAACTGAAGGAATTCGTCACCACTAAACCAGCCCTACAAGAGATCTTAAGGGGGATCCTGTGAGAAAAGGTACCCAAGACATCACTACAAGCATAAACCTACAGACATCACAATGACTCTAAACCCATATCTCTCTATAATAACACTGAATGGAAATGGACTAAATGCTCCAACCATAAGATAGGGTATAAGAATGGATAAAAAAAAACAAGATCCATCTATTTGCTGTCTACAAGAGACTCATTTTAGACCTGAGGACACCTTCAGATTGAAAGTGAGGGGATGGAGAACTATCTGTCATGCTACGGGAAGTCAAAAGAAAACTGGAGTAGCCATACTTATATCAGACAAACTAGACTTTAAATTAAAGGCTGTAACAAGAGATGAAGAAGGGCATTATATAATAATTACAGGGTCTATCCGTCAGGAAGAGCTAACAATTATAAATGTCTATGCACCGAATACAGAGGCCCCCAAATATATAAAACAATTAATCAAAAACATAAGCAACCTTATTGATAAGAATATGGTAATTGCAGGGGACTTTAATACTCCACTTACAACAATGGATAGATCATCTAGACACACGGTCAATAAAGAAACAACTGCCCTGAATGATACATTGGATCAGATGGACTTGACACATATATTTAGAACTCTGTATCCCAAAGCAACAGAACATATTTTCTTCTTGAGTGCACATGGAACATTCTCCAAGATAGATCACATACTGGATCAAAAAACAGCCCTTCATAAGTATACAAGAGTTGAGACCATACCATGCACACTTTCAGACCACAATGCTATGAAGCTTGAAATCAACCACAGGAAAAAGTCTGGAAAACCTCCAAAAGCATGGAGGTTAAAGAACACCCTACTAAAGAATGAATGGGTCAACCAGGCAATTAGAGAAGAAATTTAAAAATATACGGAAACAAATGAAAATGAAAAGACAACAATCCAAAAGCTTTGGGATGCAGCGAAGGCAGTCCTGAGAGGAAAATACATTGCCATCCAGGCCTATCTCAAGAAACAAGAAAAATCCCAAATACAAAATCTAACAGCACACCTAAGGGAAATAGAGGCAGAGCAGCAAAGACAACCCAAGCCCCGCAGAAGAAGAGAAATAATAAAGATCAGAGCAGAAATAAACAATATAGAATCTAAAAGAACTGTAGAGGAGATCAATGAAACCAAGAGTTGGTTTTTGGAAAAAAAAAAATTGATAAACCTCTTGCCAGGCTTGTCAAAAAGAAAAGGGAGATGACCCAAATAGATAAAATCATGAATGAAAATGGAATTCTTACAACCAATCCCTCAGAAATACAAGCAATTATCAGGGAATACTATGAAAAATTATATGCCAACAAACTGGAAAACCGGAAGGAAATGGACAAATTTCTAAACACCCGCACACTTCCAAAACTCAAACAGAAAGAAATAGAAAGCTTGAACAGACCCATAACCAGCAAAGAAATTGAATCAGTTATCAAAAATCTCCCAACAAATAAGAGTCCAGGACCAGATGGCTTCCCACGGGAATTCTCCCAGATATTTACAGCAGAGATAATACCTACCTTTCTCAAGCTATTACAAAAAATAGAAAAGGAAGGAAAACTTCCAGACTCATTCTATGAAACAAGCATTACTGTGATTCCTGAACCAGACAGAGACCCAGTAAAAAAAAAGAGAACTACAGGCCAATATCCCTGATGAATATGGATGCAAAAATTCTCAATAAGATACTAGCAAATCGAATTCAACAGCTTATAAAAAGAATTATTCACCATGATCAAGTGGGATTCATTTCTGGGATGCAGGGCTGGTTCAACATTCGCAAATCAACCAATGTGATACATCACATCAATAAAAGAAAAGATAAGAACCATATGATCCTGTCAATCGATGCAGAAAAAGCATTTGACAAAATTCAGCATCCTTTCTTAATAAAAATCCTCGAGAAAGTTGGAATAGAAGGAACATACTTAAACATCATAAAATCATTTATGAAAAGCCCACAGCTAATATCATCCTCAATTTGAAAAAACTGAGAGCTTTCTCTCTGAGATCAGGTACACGACAGGGATGTCCACTCTCACCGCTGTTGTTTAACATAGTGTTGGAAGTGCTAGCATCAGCAATCAGACAACAAAAGGAAATCAAAAGCATCAAAATTGGCAAAGATGAAGTCAAGCTTTCACTTTTTGCACACGACATGATATTAGACATGGAAAATCTGATACACTCCACCAAAAGTCTGCTAGAACTGATACATGAATTTAGCAAAGTCGCAGGATACAAAATCAATTTACAGAAATCAGTTGCATTCTTATACACTAATAATGAAGCAACAGAAAAACAAATAAAGAAACTGACCCATTCACAATTGTACCAAGAATCATAAAATACCTAGGAATAAACCTAACCAAAGATGTAAAGGATCTGTATGCTGAAAACTATAGGAAGCTTATGAAGGAAATTGAAGAAGATATAAAGAACTGGAAAAACATTCCCTGCTCATGGATTGGAAGAATAAATATTGTTAAAATGTCAATACTACCCAAAGCTATCTACACATTCAATGCAATCCCAATCAAAATTGCACCAGCATTCTTCTTGAAGCTAGAACAAGCAATCCTAAAATTTGTATGGAACCACAAAAGGCCCGAATAACCAAAGTAATTTTGAAGAAGACCAAAGCAGGAGGTGTCACAATCCCAGACTTTAGCCTCTATTACAAAGCTGTAACCATCAAGACAGCATGGTATTGGCACAAAAACAGACACATAGACCAATGGAATAGAATAGAAACCCCAGAACTAGACCCACAAAAGTATGGCCAACTAATATTTGACAAAGCAGGAAAGAACATCCAATGGAAAAAAGACAGTCTCTTTAACAAATGGTGCTGGGAGAACCGGACAGCAACATGCAGAAGAATGAAACTAGACCACTTTCTTACACCATACACAAAGATAAACTCAAAATGGATGAAAGACCTGAATGTGAGACAGGAAACCATCAAAACCCTAGAGGAGAAAACAGGAAAAAACCTCTCTGACCTCAGCCGCAGCAATTTCTTACTTGACACATCCCCAAGGGCAAGGGAATTAAAAGCAAAAATGAACTATTGGGACCTCATGAAGATAAAAAGCTTCTGCACAGCAAAGGAAACAATCAACAAAACTAAAAGGCAACCAACGGAATGGGAAAAGAGATTTGCAAATGACGTATCGGACAAAGGGCTAGTATCCAAAATCTATAAAGAGCTCACCAAACTCCATACCCGAAAAACAAATAATCTAGTGAAGAAATGGGCAGAAAACATGGATAGACACTTCTCTAAAGAAGACATCTAGATGGCCAACAAGCACATGAAAAGATGCTCAACGTCGCTCCTCATCAGAGAAATACAAATCAAAACCATACTCAGATATTACCTCACGCCAGTCAGAGTGGCCAAAATGAACAAATCCAGACACCACAGATGCTGGAGAGGATGTGGAGAAACAGGAACCCTCTTGCATTGTTGGTGGGAATGCAAACTGGTGCAGCCGCTCTGGAAAACAGTGTGGTTTCCTCAAAAAATTAAAAATAGACCTACCCTATGACCCAGCAGTATCACTGCTAGAAATGTACCCAAGGGATACAGGAGCACTGATATATAGGGGCACTTGTACCCCAATGTTTATAGCAGCACTCTCAACAATAGCCAAATTATGGAAAGAGCCTAAATGTCCATCAACTGACGAATGGATAAATAAATTGTGGTTTATATACACAATGGAGAACTATGTGGCAATGAGAAAGAATGAAATATGGCCTTTTGTAGCAAGGTGGATGGAACTGGAGAGTGTGATGCTAAGTGAAATAAGTCATACAGAGAAAGACAGATACCATATGTTTTCACTCTTATGTGGATCCTGAGAAACTTAACAGTAGTCTATGGGGGAGGGAAAAAAAAAAGAGGTTAGGGAGGGAGAGAGCCAAAGCGTAAGAGACTCTTAAAAACTGAGAACAAACTGAGGGTTGATGGGGGTGGGAGGGAGAGGAGGATGGGTGATGGGTATTGAGGAGGGCACCTTTTGGGATGAGCACTGGGTGTTGTATGGAAACCAATTTGACAATAAATTTCATATTAAAAAAAAAAAGAAACTTTCAGGCATCTGAAGCTCTTTAAAACTAAAAACTCCATAGTGTATTCAGTCAACGTTATTAATGGTGAAATCTCTTACAATCAGAGAATTCATCTTTTTAGTCAATACAAATCTGTGAGGTTGTTTATGTAAATAAAGGAAGATAGACAAACTAGAGATTTTTTATAATACTATTGTAAGCCTCTTGAAAGCAGGGACAATATTTCTGAATCACCAGCTCGTAGTTGCACATCTGCCTTAAAATAGAGACTTAATCTTTTTTAAATAAATTGTATAAGTCTATGTTTGTTTTGGATTATTTATGTCTCCTTTGTTTTTGTGATATCTTCAATTCTATAATGAGATAATTCAAAGTGAGACCTATTTGGAATGCCAAGGAAATAAATTTAATTCTGGTATGTCATCTGAGGGAAACCTGCAAGAAACTAGGAAAAATGTATTTTAAAATCTCAAGAAAGGTCATTTTTGTAAAACAAAATAAAAATATGAAAACTATAAATCTAGCCAGAAATTGATTCCAAGAACAGATGTTTTAAAAATCCACCTGACCTTTACATTTGTTTCCTTTCCAATTAATATGTGCCAAACCAAGGCACAAAATTATAAAATTTAAACTACATTGGTAATACTCTAAAAGGATGATAAGAAAACTCAACATTTCCAATAATGTATTTATCAGAACATTTTTTTCTAAAATGTAAACTGAATGGTTTACTATAAAATATTTTTAGAGCATAATTCTTAGTACAGAATTAAAAAATAAATTTATATTTCAAAATCCAGCTGTCATATAATGAAAAAAAATGCTCAAGCTTGTTAGCAAAAAACATTCATCTGTAAAGCATCATCCATCCAAAATGGTTAATAACACAAGCAATAAGTCCATTATCTAAGGGGCTACTATTTTATATGAACAGAAAACAAGAAGACACAACTAAAATGCATCAAGGAAGTGAAAGAGTCATATAATCAGTATTCTGCCAATATAACTTCTCAAGAACTGGTAGAGTTCTGGTAGAACTAGTAAGCAAACCTTGAATTTAATTGGGTGTGGAACAGGTTACTAACATTAAAATTTAGCCAAGTAACTAAGGTCATTCACAAACAAAAACTCTCTGTCCATAAAGGATACTTTTCTAAGGGAAAATTGTTGCAACTCTACTACATATTTCATTATTTATAATTGGCATTTTACACTAATATAAACTGTAAATTTCCTAAAAAAGCATAAAGCATGTAACACTTCCCAAACTTATTTGGCTGTTGTATTAGTTTCTTATTGTTGCTATAACAAATTACCACAAACTTAGTGGCTTAGAACAACACAAATTTATTATCTTACAGTTCTGGAGTCCAAAATGTGCCATAGGGCTGTGTTTCTTCTGAAGACTGATGGGAAAAATCCATTTCGTTACCTTTCATAGGTTCTAGAGGCTACCTGCATTCACTGGCTTGTGGCCCTATCCTCCATCTTCAAAGCCAGCAATGCAGCATCTTCCAATCTTTCTCTCTGTCCCTCTGCTTTTACTGTCACATCTCTGACTCTGATCCTCCTGTCTCTCTCTTACAAGAACATTTGTGATTACACTGAACTCACTCATATAATCAGAATAATCTCCCTATCTCTTACACATAGACAAAATCCCTTTAGCTATGTAAGGTAACATATTCTTAGATTCCAGGGACTAGGATGCAGTCATCTCTAGAAAACCATTATTTACCCAATCACAGCCTGGCATCTTTTTTTTTTTCATGCAACTTTCATTGTAATATTGCTGAAGTAGAATTCTGTAAAACAAAGTTTGGGAAACTTGTATTTTTATAAGAAGATGGACAAGGTTCCAGACTCTGGAAGCAGAGGTGAGAAAATGAAGAATAAGCTGTACTGCAAATACCAATCTATTGTGGAAAACCATAATTGCTGGAGTCCTGTGGCTTGTGACTTGAACAAGTTGTGCCAAAATGAATAGTCAAATGAGGTAAGAAAAAACTAGGGCACTAGAACCCTGTCTTGGCATGCTTCCAGATTCCTTAAATGCTATGTTAAATGTTCCTTAAGATGATTAGAGAATTATGCAAAAGTGTAATAAAGGAAGAAAAGATAAATGTGAGTACTATGACCTGTTGGATTAAAGGAATTTATATGTTTAATGAGGATGGGACATGATGCATAGTAATGAGGGATAATTAGAAGATGGGATTTGGAAAGTTCATAAGGTTATGTGAGGTTGATGAGATTTGGGTATCTTATGTCATGCTAAAAGCATACTCCCTTGGCTAAGCCAACACACACACACAACAAGTAAAATCTAGCTTCAATTAAAAGGAAGCATAGTGTATAGTGGTTACTTGTCCATGATCTAAGGCCAGGTTCCCATGTAAAATTGTAATTCTACTGCCTTAACTGCCCTTTACCTCCATAGAACACTTTCCTCTCCTGTAAAATGAGAAATATATCGATGCCATATTATTGGTAAAGATCAGGTACATTACATAGTTTGAGCTCAACACATTTTATCTATTGTTCTTACAAATGCTCTGGTTTCTGAGGAAGAAAGTGAAAGGCAACAATGACAGAAAAAGATGACCCAGAGCTAATGTGAACATGTCTTCTCCTGACCATATCTTCTCTAAAACAACAAAAAAGGTAAATGTGTGGTTATACACATTCTAGAAGGGTGAGATTAAAGAAGGAATAATTCTCCTCTGACAATCTTAACTGATAATGTGAAATCACTGTTCACCCTACATCCATTAATAGAATATAAAGAAGGTCTTGAAAAAAGTAAATTCCCTTTCACATGACTCACAAATATTAGTATATTTTGGAATCAGCTTGGGATATTAAAGAATACTGGTTCCTGGATCCCACTCCCAGCCATTAGTATTTACTCATTCTGGGGGCATATTTGGCATTGATATCTGTACAAGCTCCCTCGGTGATTTTAATGTGCAGCAAAGATGGGAACCATTGCCCTTGCTAGTTAAAGAATTGTAGCTAATGAAGAAACATAGAGTTTGCCATGGAGCAATGTGCTTCAGGTCTGCACTTTATTGCTTTTGAGTTCATACTAGTGTCTAATTCTTTGAGTTGATACAGATATAGTATACTGAATCATATTAAATTACTGGATATAACTGCTTTGACTTATAAAAATGGTAACTTCATATGCAGTGATTTTGAGTAGTGTTTTTACAGAACAGCTTTTGTCCTAAACAAATTAAATGTCCATTAATAAAAAAATGGATAAAGAAAACATGGCATATACATACAACACAATGTTATTCATAAAAAGAAAAGAAATCTTGCCATATGCTACAACATGGATTAGCCTTGAGGATAATATAAGTGAAATAAGCCAATCACAGAAGGATAAATACTATGTGATTAAACTTCCATGGTTATCTAATAGAGTTAAACTCATAGAAATAGAAAGTGGAATGGTGGTTTCCAAGGACTGGGGAGAGGGAGAAATGGAGAGTTGCTCTTTAATGTTAATAGAGTTTCAGTCATGAAGATAAAAAAAGTTCTAGAGATCTGCTATATAAAATTGTGCTTATAGTTAACAACATGGTATTGCACACTTAAAATTTAAGAGGGTAGACCTCATATGTGCTTTTTACCACAATAAAAAATGTGCTATGTAGTAAAAACTAGATTTGCCAGAAAATACAGTACTCCTGCCACTTCTGCCACCTATAATGTCTTCACTTTGAATTTCATCTGTAAGAATCTTATCACATCTTGAAATCCTAGTTTCAATGCTACATTCTCCATCAGTGCCTTATGTTGCATAACATCATGACCCTTGTCCATGGAGAGAAGATCCCAGGGAGGTGGCAGTGACAAGAAGAAAGGACATGGGCTACTTCTAGAGAATGATCAAAGACTTTGGTGAAAAATTTGTTCAGAAAACTAATGAGTGATAAAAGGTGGAGAATAGAACACTTGTGAGAATGGGGACAGAAAGTGGAAATAAGGACACTGAATTTCCAAAAATTGTATAATAACAAAGTGCAAGGACAGGTGCAGTGGGAGAGGTGGGAAGTACAGCCCCAAGCAACACTGCAGAGGATGAGCATCTCATTGACAGCATTAAGATTAGCTGAAAATAGAATGAGGTGTGCATGTTGGGAAAGTTTGGTAAAAGCATAATATTGCTGCAAGCAATTAGATGTTCGAATTAAATTATGCTTACTGCCATTATATTTATATCCAATTCAAATTGTATATAATTAAGGGAACTAGCATAAGAGATTGGCATAAGCTGTTTTCTTAGCTTCCTTCTTGGCACACGTTATTGAAGGAAACAAGAAGAAAGTGAACTAAGAAAACAGGGCACCAGTCCCTATTTGTGCCTGATCCATGGAGGTCCCTGTATAGCAAAGGAGAGTAAAAGTGTGAGGGTCTATAGCACACTCAAAAAGAGGAATACCTCATGTGGGGGCAAAGAGGGATAGTTTTTATAGATTTCAATCGCCACCAGATTTTAGCTCTCCTCCCCAAACTCAAGCATGTCCCTCTCCTGAATCAGAGAAAAGCAAGCATGACTGTAGTCTTCATGTCTTCAGTGTTCTAGGCCTGAGAAAGAGACAAAGACAACTTTTTATTACTAACCTTAATTACAGGTGGTCATACCTCTAACTCAAACACCTTTGTACTTCTTCTATGATACTCATTGCCAAATTGTAAATGGACTTTGATTGAGGCATCCTGGGACCTCAGCATTACCAGCTACAGTGAAGGAGAACCAAGACCAAAACAGGTAAAGGAAAACCAAACCAGGAGCACAGCTGGTCCTGTGGGCTGGTAGCTCCATTATGACATGTGGCGATAAGAGATAAGGGTGATGGAGATACCCATTAGAAGCAGATCACCCACAGATCACAACTGCCACTGGGACAAGACAGAAGTGCATTGGGTGGATATATTCTACCGCTATGTCAGTGGTTTAGTATTTCCAGGTGATTAGAACATGAAGAGCAGATACCTGGCTACCAATTTGGAGTGTGTAAAGGACCATACTTCTGGGAAAAGAGGTTTATTAGAGATAGGTTGGGTGCTGAGAAGGTGTTCTCCAAGACTCGGTGGGAAGTAGCAGTACTAGATAGGCAGAATCTCCAATTGAGGACGCTGGCACTTGTGTTTTGAGTACATTTGTGCCAAGAGTCATTAAAAGTACACTGGATTTGGGGTCTGAACCTATGTCTGCCTACATATTGCCTACTTTTGTCAAGAGGATATCAATGACTAAAACATCCTAGACTGCTGGAACTAGGAATCAGTAAATGGAGATAAAAACATTAAAACCATAGTTAGTTTTGTATAATAATTACCTTATGTGTTTAGCATATTTCTTATACTAGACAGTAAACACCTTGAGGGCATGGATGATGCCTAATTTATATTGAACCCCTGAAGATACATGTGCTTATTACAAAATTGGAAGATAAAAGTACAGAAAATTGTGGAAGTTCCTCTACAATAATAGCCATGGCTTCCGGATGAATTTATATCCAATTCCGTTTTTCAGACACATTTCTTCTTGAATTATAATTGTTACATCACTGCCATCTGGCATTTCATGGCTAAGCAAAGCACCTTTTCCGGAAAGTAAAAAGTCAGTGGTAATAAATAGCAGCTTGTGTCCACTGTGATGCAATAACATAGTTTGTGGGCATTAATTCATTGCCTTAAAATGGAAAAAAAATTAAATATAAGCATTAAAAAACAACATCTATCATGATGCATAAAATGCCAAACAGGAATGGGTGTGACAATGTATAGAGTTTATTCAGGGTATGATGACTCCAGTCTGGTTTTGTTTTTCAAATGCATTCAACACTTTTCCACCAATGCAATTTTGCTTGTGCAGCTCCTTGCTGCCTCAGGTCCCTCCCACCAAGCATTACTGTTGAAAATTCTGCCCATATTTCAGGCCTCAGTCAAATGGTATCTCTTACATAAAATTTTTTCTGATCCCCATATCCATGAGTGGCATCTCATTCTTTTTTTTTTTTTTTAATGTTTATCTTTTATTTTGGAGACAGAGAGAGCAGAGCATGAGTGGGGAAGAGGCAGAGAGAGAGGGAGACACAGAATCGGAAGCAGGCTCCAGGATCTGAGCTGTCAGCACAGAGCCCAACACGGGGCTGGAACTCAGGAGCCGTGAGATCATGACCTGAGGCGAAGTTGGATGCTCAATCAACTGAGCCACCCTGGTGCCCCTCATTCTTTTTTTATTGACACTCATCCTTATCCATTTGTCTAAATGTCAGTGGCCCCTGATCTCAGTGTTTGGGCCTCTTCTCTATCCATGCCATCATTGGTAAGTGATCTCATCCAGTCACAAGAGTTTCAATCTCATCCATAATTATTGAGTTCCCCATTTTCCCCCAACCTTGACCTCTTCTTTGATGCAGCCAGCTGTCTACTATACATCTATACTTGTATATCAACAGAAATCTCAAATTTAACATGTGAAAAACAGAACTTTCAATATTGTCCTCCCAAATTATCCCCCTCCATTTCTCTAAACAAGAGTTATTTTTGATTCTTCTTTTTCTCTCAAACCACACATCCAATATACTCCAAGCAAATCTCCTCAGCTGCATCTTTCAAATGAAGAGAATCAGGGAACACTTATCTTTCCACAACCACCAGAGCCTAAGGCACCATTTTCTCAAGCTTGGACCTCTGCCAGAGCCTCCTTACAGACTATTCAGATTCCACTCCTTCTTCAATCATTCTCCATGGGGCAGCTGGAATACTTTTTGACATAATACTTTTTGGATGCTTAAACCATACAAGTGAATCTCATCACACTTAAGACAAAAGCCTAAGTCCTTTATAGCAATTATAAAGCCTTATGTACTTCTCCCCCAGGACTGTCTTCCAAACACCTTCCCCGGCAACTCACTTATCTCCCCATGAACTTACCTCCTTGCTGCTCTTTGGAAATCAGGATTTACCATACCTTTGGGCCTTTTCATTTGCTTTTCCTCTTACTGAAATGTCTTTCTCCTATTTCTTCCTATGGTGGTCTCCCTCACTTCATTAGGTCTCTGTCACATGCATTATCTTTTTTTTTTTTTTTAGTTTATTTATTTGAGAGAGAGAGAGCACAACAGGGGAGGAGCAGAGATTTTGGGGGAGGGGGGAGAGTATCCCAAGCAGGCCCCATACTATGAGCATAGAGCCCTACATGAGGCTTAATTTCACAAACCGTGAGATCATGACCTAAGCTAAAACCATGAGTTAGACACTTAACCAACTGAACCACCCAGGCACCCCACATGCCTTATCTTCTAAGAGGCCTTTCCTGACTTCACATTCTAAAAGAACTGCTCCGACCCTTTTATCCTTATCCTAGTTTGTCTCCATATAATTTACCTCTCTTTGGAAATATACTTTATATTTATTTATTGACTTGATATCTTTCTAACCCCTTTGGAATGTTAGCTCTATTAGGGCAAGACATCTGTTTGGATGTTAATATCCCAACATCCAGAATGGTGACAGACACAGAGTAAGAATTCAATAAATATTTGTTATATAGAAGTTTCTTTAAAACCTATTTAAAGTGTTTTTATTTCTCATATTCAATTAAGTATATATTTAATCTTCCCTGGAGTACTATAAGCTTCTTGAGGGCAGGAAAGGTGTCTATCCATGTATCCTGGACAAAATCGAGAATTTGGCTTTTACTTCATGATACAGGATAAACATATTTTGACTAAATTTATTAAATAAAAATAGAGATAGTACTTGGAAGGTTAGCATTTCAAGCTTAGAAGGTTGAAAGCTGAGAGGTAGTCACCATGGAGTGATTTTTATAGGTTCTAGGAGAAAGACATGGTTACTTGATACTTCAGCTGAGGAACCCATCCTCTTAAAAACTATGGAGAGTAACTAAAATACTTGAGCAATTAGTTACTCTATTAAGCCTGTGATATGGAAAGAATTGGAGGTGAGGGAAAAGTACAGATAAAAGATCAATTTAGAGAATGTTACAACAAACTAGATGAAAAGTTATGAAACTCAAATGAGGCAATGCCAATGAGTCAGAAAGAAAGAGAAAACTACAAGAGGCCCTTTGGAAGGTAACTTGGTACTGATACTGGATCACCTGGTCACATTTCCAAGATGAAATACAGGGAAACAAGAGGCATCAAAATAACTTTAAAGTCTGTACCTAGATAACAGAGAGGACAATTATGTCAATATAAATTAAAAAGTTAGGAGGCGTAGTGCCTGGGTAGCTCAATTGGTTAAGCTTCTGACTCTTGATTTGGCTCAGGTCACGATCCCATGGTTTGTGGGTTTGAACCCGACCAGGTTCTGTGCTGAAAGCTTGGAGCCTGTTGCTCCCTGTGTCTCTGCCTCTCCCCTGCTCCCTCTCTTCTCTCTCTCCTTCTCAAAAATAAATACATAAAGTAAAAAAAAAATGTTAGGAGGAAGCAACAATATAAGGGGAAAAATTAATGTAGTTCAGACATTTTGGATGAGAAAAAATGAGGGGAATGGGTAAACACATAAAGACAAACATGGGAAGAAATTCATAAATGATTATTGTGCAAGGACTAAAATTCTACCTAGATCCATGTCTAAGATATTGCAACCAAAGAGAGATGATGAGTGGACATTGATCCCAACTTCTAAGAGCTGGAAAAGATGAAAAACAGTGCTCTGAAATAAATGAAACCCTTTATGATCACTATATTGTACCTTACATAAAAAGCTTAAACTAAATGGCTTTACAAAAAAAAAGAATAATCTACCACAGTGTGTTGGACTTCAGTGTAACTGAATCTTGCAGTATCAACATTCTGCTGTTAAAAAGGCACTGTATCACCAGACGTCTGGGTGGCTCAGTCCGACTCTTGATTTTGGCTTAGGTCACGATCTCATGGTTCATGAGTTTGAGCCCCATGTCAGCCTCTGCACTGACAGCACAGAACCTGCTTGGGATTCTCTCTCTCTCTCTCTCTCTCTCTCTGCACACCCCTTCATGCTTTCTCTCTCTCTCTCTCTCTCAAAATAAATAACCTTAAAAACAAAATGAAACAAAAATGATTAAAAAATTTAAAAATTAGAAAAAAGGAACTACAGGCAGGGGAGTGGGAAAAAAAAGGAACTACGACCTATGTCATACTAAATTCTGAAATTCTTCTCTTAAAAAAGAAAAAGAAAAAGAAAATCACTGTTCCATGTTCTAGAAGGAGATGTAAAGAGAACCACATTAATTTTAATGTCTTTAAAATGAAATCCAGGATATGTGAGTTGCCAGGCTTATGTGATAACGTGAAAACACATCTAAAATTAAAAAAAAATGTTGGGGCACCTGGTTGGCTCAGTCAGGTGAGCATATGCTCTTGATTTCGGCTCAGGTCATGGTCCCAGTGTTGTGGGATCGAGCCCCACATCAGGCTCCACACTGAACTTAGAGACTGCTTAATATTCCCTTTTCCTCTCCTTCTGCCCCTCTCCCTTGCTTGCACTCTCTCCCTGTCTCTAAAAAATAAAAAAAAATTAAATTAAAAATAAAATGTTGAAGTTCCCTATGAATGTGCATTTATATAAATAATTTTAAAATGCACAAAAAGAACATGGTTTTTCTGAGAATGAGAATCACTCTGTTATCACAGAGATTTCGTTAGTGATGCAGTATGTCTTAGCTTTGCCAAACATTACCAAGCTCCCAACTGTCTCCTTAGAGTTTCAATTAACAGCCTTTGTGATGTGGTTATCAATTTTTGTCTGATGTAGCCTCCATTCTATGTCTGACTCCTCTATAATATTACTCTCTAGGTAAAGTCAATGTAACAAAACACATGTGTCTTTATTTCTGTTAAATCTCAGAAGTTTTGATAGGTAACAATTTTATGTTTGTGGTTTTATTGCACATTTTCAACAGTCTTGGATATATCTATGGGTGTGTCCTGAAGTAATCTATTCATATATCATCTATTGCTTCCATTTCAGTCTAGAAAATGTGTTCAATATTTATCACTCCCAGGTAAAGTTTTTGACAAAACTGTGTCATAGATAAAATTTGCTTTTCTAATTTTTTTCACATCTTAGGGCCCTTTTAATTTGAATGTTTTGTTGCATATCAATTGCCTATGTCCACACTGTTCAGAGGACATTTAAATATGCTTGGCCTGTACCCACAGACTGCAGATGAATCTACATCACATGTTTCAAAGGGTGCTTGCACTTTTACCCAGAAATTTCTCTGATCTCCACTTTCTTTTTCATCTGCCAATAATCTCCCTCCATTTTCCCAGACTTCAATGTTAAGAGCAACTCCCTCTGTAAGTACCTTCTTAACCTGGCAAACCCCCTTGTCTGAGACAAAATTTCCAAAGGTGCTCCATCTGGTTAATAAATATAGCAAAAACTATTCTGATAGTTTGAAATTGTACCTAGCTGTGTGTGCCATTGTAATTAATACACATTACTTACTGTGAGATTCCAATAATTCCAAACTAATCCTTTATTATAACTTACAAATTCTGAGCATTATGTAATTGTATAATAAGCACTATGTAATTGTTAGTTGCCATGCTTTTCATTGTAACCCTCTCAATCAAGCTATATCAGGTTACTGTTCATTGCACCTGAAAGATATCTTTGAACATCAAGAAGAAGGCACACATTATAAGAATCAATGCAAACAGAGAATTGAGAGAGACAAGCAAAAATTTTATCTTCGTAGATTGTTATTTTATAGTGGCATATACTGCAAACCAACATAGTGTCACCTGTTCTATTTTTCTCCATTGGTAGGTAAATCTGGGAAGTATACAACTCTTCCCACAATATTTTTGGTGATTCATAAGCAAAAAAGTGGTCACAAAAATTACTAAATTTATTTTTTTTCAGATCCATCACTTAGAAACAGTTTATAGACTTAAACTAGATATTAGAAGTTCCTGAAGAAAGTCATAGTTTCTCAATATACCTTGAGCAACTGGAAGAGGAGTTGTAATGAAAGTCATCCTTCAATGTGGCCACCTCTTACCAACTCCCATGAGCACAATAATAGGTGACATCAGTTTACAGTCAGGTATAAATGTCTCTGCTATACAGGCAAGATGAAACAATCCCTATGACCTGAATATGGTCTCACCTGCATTATACAATCAGAGAACATGCTGATCATAGCAGCAACAAAACAGTTTCTCTCACACCTGGCAAGGAAAAAAAAAAAAACAGCCACTGTTCCTGGGACCCCCAGAAGCCATATTGTAACTCGATTATCTGTGTCTGAATCACAGAAACCCTTAATATATGGCACCAGGAATTTTTGGTCACCTTTGGGAACCTGATAAAAACACCATCTTAAAACTATTTTCAATTAGTTCTTACATTGATGGTAACTTCAGCTGGGCTCACCTGACAACAGGAACCAAGGTAAAAAAATTCTCAGGAACAGGATCCCAGAGTATAATTTGGTGGAAAGATTTTAGAGATTTTTTTTTTCACACCACACACTAGATGATAGATAGATAGATAGATAGATAGATAGATAGATAGATAGATAAATAGATGATTGTTAGATATTTGATAGATGATAGATAGATGATAGATAGATAGATAGATAGATAGATGATAGACAGATGATAGATAGCAACACGATCCCCAGCTAAATGAACAAACATTGTATAAAGTTTAAAAGTATTTCTGGGTTTCGAAATTAAGCACAGCAGAAAATGAGAGTTATGGATTTCAAAAAACATTGCACACTCTTTTTAAAGCTTCAGTTGGAATATTTATGTGTAACCTCCAACACTTTTGTACAACTGTAAACACAGCATAAGGCAATATAGAGACCCTATACTGGAACGCCAGCAGATAGACTGTTTAAAAAAAAATCTATGCCCATGGAATTTACTCGTTTCATTTCTTTAAGAATCCTTATATGAAAATCAATATAAAGTCTCTGATTTAGCTAAACTCCATTGCTAGAAATCTAGAGATGGTTCTATATAAGTGATGTATTCTATTAACAAAGATTTATTAATCATGTTACAAGTGCCAGGCGATGTCCAAGGTGCTAGAAATATATCATGAATAAAACAAAATAAAATTCATATCCTTAAGGAGTTTACATTCTAATTGAGAAATATAGAAAATAAGTTACATAAGATATCAGTTGCATATAGGCACTCCTGGGTGACTCAGTCCTAAGCATCTGACTCTTAATTTTGGCTCAGGTCATGATCTCACAGTTTATAAGTTCAAGCCTTGTATCAGTCTCCGCACTGACAGTGTGGAGCCTACTTGGGATTCTCTCTCTCCTCTCTCTGCCTGTCTCCCTCTCTCAAAATAAATAAATAAACTTTTAAATAAAAAAAGATATCTGCACATTGGATAATGGTAAATACTATGGCAAAAAATAAAGGATGGAAGGGGTGGAGTGCTGAGGAGAGAAGGGAGTTTGAAATTTTAAATAAGGTCTCCGGGGTAGAATTTACTAGAAAGGTGAACTAAACAGGACTGAAACCAGGTAGATGTGTGAGGAAAAGCATTCAAGGCAGAGGGAATAACAAATGCAAAGACTTGAGGCAGGGTCATGGCTGGTATGAATTAAGAAGAACAAAGAGCCTTTGGAAATGTATGGCAATGAGCAAGGGTATAGGGAGAATAAGAGATGAGGGTCTTACAAGCCATTTAGTACATGTTGGCTTTACTGTGAGTGAGATGATAAGGAGAAATGTTTTCAAGAAATATTTTGGTTACTGAGCTAAGAACAGACAGGAAGCAAGGGCAGAAATAAGGAACATGTAGAAGGCTATTGAGTTGAGAGAATATGGTAGCTTGAACCAGCATCTTAGAAATGGAAGTGGTAAGAAGTAGTCATATTCTGAATATATTTTGAATATAGAAACAAAAATGTTTTGCTGACAGATTGGGAGTGGGATGTGAGAGAAAGAGAGGCGTCAAGGATGCTAAGTGTTTGATCTGGGTAACTGGGAGAATGGCTGGAGTTGTCATTTAAAGGGAGGGAGTAACCTGAAGGAGAATCACTTTCAGGAGTGGAGAGGAGAATGGAGCTTAATTGGGACACATTGAGCTTTCTGTAACTATGACATAACAGAATTGAATTGTTGTTGATTGAATGAGGAGACATCTAGGTGAGAGATATAAATTTGGTTGTCACAAGAATGAAGATAGTTTTTAAAGCCAGGACATTGAGCAAAATCACCAAGGTGTGAAAGCAAAGGGCAAAAAAGAAGAGATCATGGAATTAAGCCATGAAGCACATCAACATTTAGAGGTTGGAGAAAAGAGAAGGGATAGTTAATCAAACACAACTGAACTGAAAAGGGTGATTAGTGAGGTATGAGGAAAAGTACAAGCATGGATTGAGTCTTAGAAGCGAGGTGAAGAAAATATTTCAAGGAGGAGATAGAGATCAACTCTATCTAAAACTAAATGTTGATCAGTCAGTAAGGAGTCATTGGACCTAACCCTCTATAAATTAGAAGTATTAGAAACTGTAAGGCATTTGTGACATTTCCAAGAAACAGGTTGTGAGTAGGTGAGTTTGTTCCAGAGAAAACAGGTCAAGGAGAACAAGAGTGAGTAGGTATATATAATTTTTTGAGAAGTTTTGCTATAGAGAGGATCAGAGAAATGAGAGAGTCAATAGAAGTAGATGAAGTAGGGTCAAGAAATATTTTGTTTTAAGATGAGAAAGAACAGCATGTGTGTATGCAATAGAAATGATCCAGTTGAAAGTATTATCAACAAGTCAGCTAGTAAGAAATATCTGTTCTAAGAAATGGTATACTTCTTTTCTAAGAGTAGGTTAAAACACTAAACCATCAATTGCTAATGAAGAATAAAAAATTTTAATATATTTTATAATACTAAATTGAAAATATAAATGGCCCATTTTTATGTCTTGTCTTTTTTCAGTGTATCAAAGAAATATTCATCGTTGACCATTATTTTGCCCCAAAAATGTTCCACAATATCACCTGCCACCATGAGCAACTTGCCTGATGAGCACACTTTAAAGCAATTCTTCAAAAATATTTGATATATTCATAAAGGCCCATATAATAGGAGTTCTGATCAGGAATTTTCTCTAAGATTATAGTTTCTGGGGAAAAAATCAATGATTTTGAGGAGCAAGATGTTACTGAGGAAATGCAGAAATAGGGACAGGGGTGTCCTTGATTCATTGAGAGTCAATTTGAGGTGAACAGTAGAATCACTTGGAAAGTTTAAGAAATACCGATACCCTGGATTCCTCCTCAAAATTTCTGAGGTTTACGTGCTCTTGGACAGGACCCAGGCATTTGAATTTTTAACAGTTTCCCAAAAGATTCTAATGACCTGTATTTAAGAACTACTACTCAGGGCACATATTTTTGATAGCCATCTTCTAAGGAATCTTCCAAGATCTGAGGGGTTAGTGTCAGGGAATAAAGGAACCATGAGATGACCTTCTAACCTGCTCAAGATGTAGTGTGGTATGATAGGGTCTCTGGCTCAAGAATGACATTTATCTTTTGTTAAAGTCCTATGTATCCACCTTAAAGAAGCTTGTGATTACCTAAACCGCTCCGAACTCTATTCCTTATCTCTTCCCAGTTCTTCAAAACCTAACTTAAAGGTATGAATTGCAGACTAAATTATGAACTTAGAATATCTAAGAATATCTACCCATACTATTAATGGAAAGTAAGTTTTATTTACACTATCTGGTTGAGCAGAGACCAGAACACAGAAGTAAGATCCTTGGGATGTTAAGATGCTGTGGATAAATAGCATGCTTTAATTTCCTATAGCTGTTTCTTTTTTTTTCCTACATTACTCTAACTTTTTCTTTGCTTCCTTTAGCCTCTTGTTTTGTTCTTTTTTTTTTACCATTCTCTTGTGTTTTTTCTTTCTACATTTATTATTGCCTTTTTCTGCCTTTCTTTTTATTTGGTGGTATCTTCTCTCACTTCCTTTATCACTGGGGGCAATAGCTGGAACAGAGAGATGGGAGGAAAGATAAGACTCTAGGAATGCAACATCTTGGAAGGTCCTTATAATCATTTAGGAAGCATTTCATAAAGAAGGGAGGTGCTAGGGGCACTTGGGTGGCTCAGTCGGTTAAACGGCCAACTTCAGCTCAGGTCATGATTTCACGGTTTGTAAATTCAAGCCCCAGTCAGGGTCTGTGCTGACACCTCGAGCCTGCTTTGGGTTCTATGTCTCCCACCCTCTCTGCCCCTCCTGTGCTCATGCTCTGTCTCTCTCTCCATCTCTCAATAATAAATAAACATTAAAAAAAATTTAATAAAAAAAAGAAGGGAGGTTCTAAAACGTATTTGCCAAAGCAACAAAGACCAGAAAATAAGTCCAATGTAGTTGCACCATTTTCTCAAAATGAAGAAAACTAAGAAGTGGAAAATCACATACATCATATATTCACATAGATCTTAAATACACACTCTATTTGTTCAATAGATAATATTATCGCCTGCCTCTATGAGAAAAAATATGAAATAGTGATTCTGTTGCATTTTAAGTACCAGCATCTTCCTGAAAGAGTGATTTACAAAGCAATCATAGCATAATCAACATAAGCAGGCTTTTAGACCCAGTGCATATATAAAACAGATTCTTCAAAAGAAATTGCCTAGGATGATCACTGGGTGTTATATGTAAGTGATGAATCACTAAATTCTACACCTGAAACCAATTTTACCATGTATGTTAACTAACTAGAATTAAAATAAAAACTTGAAGAAAAAAAAAAAAGAAATTGTCCGGAAGTAAAGAGAAAAAACCACGCATTAACCACATACAGTGCTTAGTTTTAAGTCCTATCAACCTATTAATTTAGTACTTACTAAGTATCAGTAAATAAATGAAGCTCTATAATAATTCTTAAAGAATTCTGATAAAAACATTTTTAAAAATTCCTTTTCACTCTTGACGTTATCACATCTCTATGATAAATCAGACGTTTTTCTAAGCCAGTGAGTCTTTGGGCAAAAAATGTTAGAAAGCCACAGCATGATTTAATTCATTAAAATAACTTAATTAAACATGTTGGTTGCATAACAAAAGTCACAGGCACCAGCTGATATAGGAGGCATCCAAACAATATGAAAAGGATTTAGGAAACAGGAAAAAAACATAGCTAATTGAGTTTCACAAAGGAAATTGTCTTGATGATTCCAATCAAGGCAATCATTTTATCCTTTGCCAACACTATTCACAAATTAAATTTAAATTGTTGAAAGAAATACAGCCAATTAACTATGAATTTAAAAAAATGTTAGGGGCACCTCCTTGGCTCAGTTGGTTAAGTGTCTCACTTTTGATTTTGGCTCAGGTCATGATCTCAGGGTTCATGAGTTTGAACCCCACTGTGCTGTCAGCACAGAACCTGCTTGAGATTCTCTCTCTTCCTTTCTCTGCCCCTCCCGTACTCTTGCTATTTTTACACCCAGTGCATATATAAAAAAGAGACATTGCCCATACATTTGACATTTACTGTTTGTATACTGGGTTTCTTAGTTGTCTGCACCAAAAGACTGAACTGTTTTAAATTTTATTTAAATTGTACTTTACAGTCATGAAAGACAAAGCCAATTATCTGTCCATTAATCATCCTCCTCAGTGGGAAGTCCTAGAGCAGGGTCTCAATCTCTGGTCCACCAGATTTATACAGCCATAGAATGTTTCTGGTCATTTCATTTTTCCTAAAGGTGTCTCAAAAACTGTAACTAGGCAGGGGGTGTGTCTGCAGTATCAGCAGTGTCTCATTCCAGGACTGCTTCACACTGTGTATTACAACATAAATCCTGCATGCATTTGAGTTTATGAGCCTTCCCTCTTATAGTGCAGAGTTTTATAATTGAAAGAGCTACAGTTATGCATCTACCTCAGCCTCGATTCCAGGGAGTATCTGTATGATTCTACAAGAATATGTGGCATATATTATTTTCTATTAAATCATTCCATTTCTTTTTTTTTAATTGCTATGTAACAAATTATCACAAATGTAGTGGCTTAAGATAACACACATTTTATAAGTTCCTGTGGGACAGGAGTTCAGGCACAGCTTGACACGCTCCTTTGATAAGGGTCTCACAAGGTTGCAATTTAGATGTCAGGTAGGCTTCTCCTTTCTGGAGTTCAAAGTCTCTCACCAAACTCACATAACTGTTGTCAGAATTCAGGTCCTTGCAGTTATGGGACTGAAGTCCTGCTCTCTTGTGTTACTCTTAGCCCTTTAGGGACCTCCCTGGTTCCTTGCCACCTGACCCTCTCACAAGTCCTATCCTAACATAGTGCTTTACTTCTTCAAAGCCAACAAGAGAATCTCTCTCTTTGGGAAGGGCTCACTCCCCCTTTTAAGGACATTTGTTCAATTAAGTTAAGCCCACACAGGGTAATTTTTTGATTAACTCAAAACCAACTGACTTGGAATTTTAATTACAGTTGCAAAATCCCTTCACCTTTGTCATATAATGTAACGTAATTACAGCTATGATATGCCAAGTATTTAGAGGTTCCACCCATACTCAAGGAGAAGGGATTATACAGAAGCCAGAAATCTTGGAAATCATCATAGAATTCTGCCTACTACAATGATAAATGTCTTTCAGATAACTTTGTTTTTTTTTTTCAATATATGAAGTTAATTGTCAAATGGTTTCCATACAACACCCAATGCTCATCCCAAAAGGTGCCCTCCTCAATACCCATCACCCACCCTCCCCTCCCTCCCACCCCCCATCAACCCTCAGTTTGTTCTCAGTTTTTAAGAGTCTCTTACGCTTTGGCTCTCTTCTACTCTAACCTCTTTTTTTTTCCTTCCCCTACCCCATGGGTTTCTGTTAAGTTTCTCAGGATCCACATAAGAGTGAAACCATATGGTATCTGTCTTTCTCTGTATGGCTTATTTCACTTAGCATAACACTCTCCAGTTCCATCCATGTTGCTACAAAGGGCCATATTTCATTCTTTCTCATTGCCACGTAGTACTCCATTGTGTATATAAACTACAATTTCTTTATCCATTCATTATAGATAACTTTGTTTTACAGGATGTAAAAGTATGTTGACAGTTATATTTACACATGCATATTTATGTAGTACATAAAATATATAATATGTATTATATTAGTTTAGTTAAAAACATTGCATATATTTACATATATATGCAGGTATATGTGTGTAGATATACACACACACATATTTATTTTTGCTGCTACTCCTCTTTCTCCTTTATTTGCCCTTCTTTTCTCTATCCTTCTCTTCCTCCCCTCTCCCTGCTTTACCTCTTTTGCATCAGTTAAAAACCAAGTAAGGTTAATTTATATAAATTTCCAAAAAGCAAGAGATTTTATCGTGATTTTGAGAAATTAGTCTGAAGTTTTCGATTTCATTCTTAAGAGAGCATTTAGAGCAACACTATGATAAACCATGTATTTATATGTATAAGTGAGATGAAGTTTACTTTTTACATCGGAGAGCTCTCTAAAAAAGAAACCACATATCCTCTTAATCGTGCATGATTACATAAAGAAAAATACACCATCTGTAAACCAATTTCCTCAGGGAAATTACGGACATTTTTAGAGGATTCACAATAAAGTGAAATAAAAGTTTGATAGAGCCAATTCTCTACTTTGTTCGATAGAAATCCTTGTTTAAAGAAAGTGGATTAAAGTGACTTTGCTCAATGTATTTGTCTAATGGATTTTCTCAAATTTGCAAAGCTTGAGAAGATAAAATGAGTAAGAAAGTGAACTGTAGAGATTTCCCTATCTAATCAGAGATTTAAAAGTCATTTTATTCATAAGTGTTCAGGAGTGGAAATTGAAGGGGAGATTTCACAGGATGCCTACTCTGAGATGGTAAGAGAAGCAAAAGTATGCATCATAAACTGAGCCACTAAGGGGTCCAAAGGAAAGAGCATCACTCAGCAAGTGTGAGTCTCAGTTAAAGGCCAGTTCTACTATTAACTAGTTCTGCCATTTAAGAAATGATCTCATTTTCTTCACATATGGGTTATGAATAACACTAACTTCTCTGTCCAGTTCTTCGGATTATTATAATTAACCATTATGATTTAATGAAGAGAATAATGGACACACATTTCAGAGAGAATTTGGGTATAGTTCTGCCTTTACCACTTTCTAGCTGTGTGGACCTGGGCATGCTATTTCTCTCGTCTTAACCTGAGTTTCCTCCTATGGAAAATAACACATAGTCTCAAGATTATTTTAGAGATTAAACTATTTGTATAAACAAAATAGATAACCCATAAATTGTGTCTATAGTTAAGATTCTTAAAGTATTATTGAAATGTAAATTAGAATTATTAAAGCATAGATTTAGAAAGAGCCCCCCACCCCAACTAGAGCAAAGAATGACTTGTGGAATATATGCTACATATGTAAGAATACATGCAGGAGATCCACACTTTCACACTCTCCCACAACTTCATTTCTATATTTCAAATCCAAATATGTAAAGCAGAGAAGACTGGGGAATGATTAGAATTCATTTTATGACCTGAGAATATTTTAAATGATTATGTATGGATTTTGAAATTATTATTGTTTCATCGCTGTGTCAGAATATAGCAGTCAATATTCTGTATTGATTTTATATACGGTATAAGGAATAAATGCTTTGGAATATCTTTCCTCCAACAAAACATTGTTTACGTTTTGTGACACTTTTTCTAGACCATTATTACCTCACGTATAAGATGAGGAAAACTTTTTTTTTTTTTAATTTTTTTTTCAACGTTTATTTATTTTTGGGACAGAGAGAGACAGAGCATGAATGGGGGAGGGGCAGAGAGAGAGGGAGACACAGAATCGGAAACAGGCTCCAGGCTCTGAGCCATCAGCCCAGAGCCTGACGCGGGGCTCGAACTCACGCACCGCGAGATCGTGACCTGGCTGAAGTCGGACGCTTAACCGACTGCGCCACCCAGGCGCCCCTAGGAAAACTTATCTATGCTCTCACATTTTGCTTTAAAGTCTAAAAAATACTTTTTAGTAAGAAGGGATCTACTTTTTGTTCAAATTTTGTACAAAAAATATGCTTAGGGAAATTATTTAGATGCCAATCAGAGTGATTCTTTGATAGATAACAGATAACATACTAATATCCAGGTATCAAGCAGAAAGAAAATAACATCTGAATCTACATTTTTAAACTGAGAGAGGGGACCCCCTCCCAGTCCACAGTGATTTGAATATCTTCAGCATGGGAACTTTTGCTGTGAAACCTTCATTAAAATACTCTTGAACCTAAGTTCCTTCTAAGGAAGATGAAAGATATCTACTCTCTTACAATCACACTACTTGTTTTCGATGAAAACAAATCACAGACTAAATTCTGCCACTGCCATTTATAAGTCAAATCCTTATTGAAAAATGGGCACAAAAACACTCATATACCTTGTTCCTACCAGCTTGATGAACTCCCAGTTACATGTGTTTTGAGATTAAGCAACCATTTTTTGCAGAAAAAACATTTCTCTCCCAACAATATTTTAGAAGCAGGACTCAGTTAATCTAATATTTGACACAGCCAACCAAAATATTCTAACCCATGACTACATTAGGATTATGCTTTGAATGGCATTCTGAAAGGTGAGGAGTAAAAAGTTTCCCTGACTCTATTATCCTATTTAAGCAGAAGTGGAAAGTCTAAAACAGTTTACCAACGGGTACACGTTGAATACAACTAAGTTCACACTTAATTTACAGGCATACCCATTATGTTTATCATGAAGCTACTAAATTCACCCATGAAAATTCCCTTCTAACATCCATTTGCAGAGCCTCCCTCTGGTGTTGATCAGAGATAATGATCGCTGAAACACTAGTAGTTGCCTTTCAAGTAAATGTTACCAGCCCTCGTATGTAAAAAGTATACCTAACTGCTCCTTGAAGAAATTGAACTAATATGTATATAACATCCTACCTCCTATGATGAAAGGTTTTAAAACATACTTCCAGTGTTATAACACTTAGAAGCGTTTATCACCAACTGAGATCTATACACTCTAGACTCACAGCATCAGCTGCCTACTACACCTAAGCATTAGCCTTCTTTAGCCCCCTGTAGTCTATTACCAATACCACAGACAGAGTGATCCTGATTTCCCTTTGGTAGAAATTGAGAGCTGCTCAAAGAAAGGAACAGACCTTATCATCCCTGTGCGTAAAACCCTTCAGGGATTTCTCATCTCATAGGCAGTGCAAATGAACATTATCACCAAATCCGCGAGTCCTCTGACCTCTCTGGTCTAATCTCCCAGTTGTTTCCCCACTTACTGTGCTTGAGCCTCAGTGGCCACCTTAATGTTTCCTCAATCATGGCAGACATGCTACCACCTCAAGGCTGATGGACATGAAGTTTCTCTCTGCCAGGAGTTTTCAGTCCCCAGATACATGCATGGCTTGCTCCATCCCCTCCTGTAGAGATGAGTGCTAATCTCACTGTAGTGGTCTCCTGTGGCTGATGTAACCAATCACCAGAAACCTTGTAGTTTAAAACAATAGAAATTCATTCTCTCCCAGTTCTGGGAAATCCAAAATCATGGGGCCAAAATCAAGGTGCAAACAGGGCCATACTCCTTTTAAAGGCTCTGGGGAGAATCCTTTCCTTATATCTTCCAGCGTCTCATGGAAGCTGGGCTTATGGCTGTGTCAAGCAAATCTCTGCCTCCATGGTCACATTGCACCTTCTTCTGTCTATATGAAATCTTCTCTGTCTCTGTCCTACAAAGACATTTCTTATAACATTTAGGACCTATCAGGATAATCTCCCCTGCTCTAGATCCTTAATTTAATCACATTGGGAAAGTCTCTGCCATATAAGATAACATTTACAAGTCCTAGGTTTTCAAACCTGATGTCTTTTAGAGAAGCCATTTGTCAGCCTTCTCAGAGAGACCTCCTCAAACTACTATACTTAAAATCTCCACCCCTTTTTCCCACCCCACTTCCTCTACCCTTCTTTATTTTTTCCAATAGGATTTATTATCTGATGGCACTCAATATATTTACTCATGTATTTCTTATCTGTCTAGCTCCTTCAGCTAAAATGTAAGCACTATGAAGACAGAGTTCTTATCTGTTCTATTCATTGTTATTTCCCTGGCACACTGAACAATGTCTACTACTCTGCAAATCTTTCATGAATATTTTAGAGTGAATGGATGGATGAATGAATAAAGGAAAAGGCTCAAGTTATTTCAGGTGAATGGAAAATGTGCTTAGTGGGTTAAAAGATGACCCCTTCCATGGGGCACCTGGGTGGCTCAGTCAGCTGAGCATCCAACTCTTGATTTCAGCTCAGGTCATGACCCTAGGGTTGTGCGATTGGGCCCCACATCGGGCTCCATATTGAGTGTGGAGCCGGCTTGGGATTCCCTTCTCTCTCTCTCTCTCTCTCTCTCTCTCTCACCCTCTCCCTCTCCCCTTCCCCCCACTCTCTCTAAAATAAATAAATAAATAAAATTAAAAAAAAAAAGATGACCCCCTCCCTCAAAAGATTTGCACATGTCTTAATCCCCTGGGCCTGTGAATGTTACCTTAAGTGGAAAAAGAATGAATAATACATTATACTGCAAAGGTGTAATTAAGTTAAAGATCTTAAGAGGAGGAGCTTATCCTGGATAATCTGTGTCCTAAATCAATCACAAATAACCTTATAAGAGAGAGGCAGAGGACAAAAGAGAGAGATGCACAGAGGGGAAGACATACAGAAGAGGAAGCAATGTGACCATGAAGGCAGACATTGGAGTGATATAGCCATAAGTCAAAATGTGCCAGGAGCCACAAGCAGCTGGAAGTGGCAAGGAATGTATTCCCCTTCAGAGGGAGTATGGCCCTGCCGACACTGATTTATACTTCTGGTCTCCAGAATGAGGACAGAAGAAATTTCTGTTGTTTTAGGATACCAGTTTGTGGAAATTTGTTACAGCAGACACAGGAAATTAATACAATGTGGGTATTCTAATGGCTTCCTGTAGTTGGTTGTTAAAGGAAGAAAGACTATAAACAGCTATATATACCTTATTTTTACCATAAGGAAAGTAATTCTTATCTTGAAACTACACCTAGAATTATTATCTGGGTTCCTGCCACCCTATGACGAACACAGACTCTAAAGTCAGATTTACTGTTTTACTGTTTTACTTGTGTCCTCACTTCTAAGGACCTTGGGGAGATTATCTGATCTTTTTGCCTCAGTTTTCTCACTGTAAAATAACAGTAAACCAATGCCTACCTCAAAGGTAGGCCTGAGAATTAAGAGTTAAGAATTATAAAGAACTTAGGAAACACACCAATGCCTAGCATACATCAACCATTGTGTCATTTTTTTGCTATAATTTTTATTATATAATAAATAAATAGAGCTTATTAGAAGCATCCTTGCTCTGAGATAACATTTTTAACTATAAGATTGACAAAGGTCAAAAAGAATGACAACACAGTGTGTTAAAGGGGGGAGGGGTATTCAGATAGGCACCAACACATATTGACAAAAGGACTACAAATGCGGCAACCTAGCTGGGAGGTAATTTGATGCTATCAAAAGTATAGACTTACTTATATTTAGGAAGTAACTTGGGTAGACATAGCAGCACTGTTTTCTATACGAATACTAGAAAATTTCAGCTACATGGGACTGGTTAAATTCAGGAACATCATTCAATTGACTGTTGTGAAGCTGATAAACAAATCAGGCATATTTTATATAGCGACACTACCCAAAGTGATCTACAGATACAGTGCAATCCCTATCAAAACCGCAATGACAATGTTTACAGAAATAGAAAAAAAAATCTAAAATTGATATGGAACCAAAAAGGATTCTGAATAACCAAAACAGTCTTGAGGAAAAAGAACAAAGTTAGAAGTCTCACACCACCCATTTTAGAAACATATTATAAAACTATAGAAATTAAAAGTTTGATACTAACATAAAGACAGGCAAATAGACTAATAAAAGAGAATAGAGAGACTAAAAATAAATTCACCCACATATAGTCAAGGTCAACTGATTTTTGACAAGAGTACTGAGAATATACATTGTGGGGGGTAGCCTTTTCAACAAATGATGCTGGAAAAACTGGATCCCCCTATGTGAACCTAGACCATCATCTTTTTTTTTTTTTAATTTTTTTTTTCAATGTTTATTTATTTTTGGGACAGAGAGAGACAGAGCATGAACGGGGGAGGGGCAGAGAGAGAGGGAGACACAGAATCGGAAACAGGCTCCAGGCTCTGAGCCATCAGCCCAGAGCCCGACGCGGGGCTCGAACTCACGGACCACGAGATCGTGACCTGGCTGAAGTCGGACGCTTAACCGACTGCGCCACCCAGGCGCCCCTAGACCATCATCTTAAACCATACACAAAGGTCAACTCAAAATGTATTAAAGATTTGAAGACTTGAAACTGCAAGTTTCCTACAAGAAAACATAGTGGAAAATTTCATGACAGTGAAACATGACAGTGTTGGCATGTGGGTTGAACATCTGGAATTTATAAAGATTCATATAACTTAGCAATAAATAATCCAATATTGAAATATGCAAAAGACTTGAATAGACATTTAACCAAAGAAAATCTACAGGTAGCCCATAAGGACACAAAAAGATGCTTAATATCATTAGTGATTAGGGTAAAGAAAATACCACCCATAACGAGACACTACTTCACACCCATTCAGACAGCTATAATAACTAATAATAATAATAATAATAATAATAACAAGTGGTAGCATGGATTTAGGGAAATTGGGAACGCTCATACATTGCTGATAGGAATGTAAAATGGTGTAGCCATTCTGGAAAACAATTTGGTGCTCCTCAAAAAGGAAAACATAGAATTACCACATGACTCAGCAATTCCAATCCTGGATGTATATCCTGGAGACTCAACAGATATTTGTACCTGAATGTTCAATGTCACATTATTTGTAGTAGTCAAAAGTTGAAAACAACTCTTGTGTCCATCCACAAAAGAATGGATAAATGAAATGTGGTATGTATACATAATGAAATATTATTCAGACATAAAAAGGAATGAAGTTCTGATACATGCTGCAATATGGATGAACTTTGACATTATGCTAAGTGAAATAGGTCAGACAAAAAATGACAAGTGACATTTTAATGAAATAAGTCAGACAAAAAATGACAAACCATACAAACGTATGGTTTATTTAGTTCATAAACACAGAAAATAGATTAGAGGTTACTAGGGGTGAGGGATAGATGGAATGGAGAGTTTTTGCTTAATGGGTACAGAATTTCTGTTTGTATGATAAAAATGTTTGAAAATAGATAATGTGATGGTTGAACACATTGTACTTACAATTAATGAATTGTACACTTAAAATATTTAAAATGACAATTTTTATGGTATATATATTTACCACAATGAAAACAAAAAAAGAAAAAGAAAAAGAAAAAAGAAAAGAGAATATGCCAGGAGGCAACACCAAATCAGTGAAAAAAACCCACAAAACAAAACAGGTCCATAGATGACTTAATATACTGGAATTTTAAGGCATGGATTTTAAAACATCTGTAATCTAAAACTAGAAAAGATAAGGCATAATCTTATTAAAGCACTGAAAACTATATAAAGGGGTGACTGGGTAGCTTAACAGGTTAAGTGTCAAACTCTTGATTTTGGTTCAGGTCATGATCTCATGGTTAGTAACATCAAGCCCCACCTCAGGTTCTGTGTTGCGTGTGGAGCCTGCTGGGGATTCTCTCTCTTCCTCTCTCTCTCTCTGCCCGTCGCCCACTCACTCTCTATTTCTCAAAATATATGTTAATATTTCAAAAAAACTATATAAAAATAATTAAATGAAAATCCTAGCACTAAAAAATACTATACCTGAATTTAAGAATCAGTTGATGGAGGATTAGAAATATTAGAAGATGGAATTAGCAAAACAAAAGATGGGTAAAGGAGCTCACGGATACAGAGAACAGATTGGTGGTTGCCAGAGGCTGAGAGGCGAGATGGGGGAGTGGTGCAAAATGGGTGAAAGTGGTCAAAAGGTAGAACTTCCAGTTCTAAAATAAGTTCTGAGGATGACTATAGTTAATAAATACTGTATTGTACATTTAAAAGGTGTTATGTGAATAAATCTTATAAGTTCTCATCACAAGAAAAAAATTGCAACTATGTATGGTGATAGATGTTAAATAGACTTATAGTGGTGATCATTTCATAATATACACAAATACTGAATCATGTTGCACACCTGAAACTAATATAATGTTATATGCCAATTATATTTCAATTTTTTTAAAAAGATAGGTAACAAAAAAGATCCATATGGAAGCACAAAGGAAAAAAATACAGAGTAAACTGTAAGAATGAATGGGACATATGAAAATTCTAACATAGTTGTTATTGGAGAGCTAGGAAAAAGGAGAAAGAGAATGGAAACTTCAGAAGTTATATTAGCTTAAAATATTCCAAAACTAATCTAAAGCATCAAAACCACAGATTTAAGATGTTCTAAAAAATTTATGCAACATAAATACATAGAAAATCAGACCAGTAAAATCTGATGAAAACCAAAGAAAAAAAGAATACCTTAAAATCTTTTAAAGAAAGCTCCTCGAAAGAAACAAACAAAATACTGACCACTGTCTTCTTAACAGAAATGATGGAAGCTAGACCCATAAAGTTCAAAGAGAAAATAACTGCCAACCTAGAATTCTGAGACTCTTGAAAATATTCTTTTCAAATATAGTTAAAATTAATGTAATCCATTAAAATCAAGAACTATGAGTGAAAAAATGTAGGCAACTATCACAGTTTTAGTAAAACAGAAATTGAGAGAATATTTCACTGGGAGAATCACACTAAAAATAATAATAAAGGCAGAAATTCTCCAACAGAAGAAAATCCATTCCAGTTGAAATCATGGTGATGCAGAAAGTTACGAAGAGTACCGTAAAGGTTAAGTATATGCCTAAATCTAATTTTGTGCTGATTATGTAAAGCAATAATAAGAATGTTTTCTGAAAATTACGATGTATAAAGAATAAATTTTAGGATAATTAAAGATGAATGTAGTCAAAGAGTTCTCACTTACCTGCATTTTTTGAGAATTAGTAGGATGCCAACTTAAAAAGAACTGTAATAAGTCAAGGATGTTGTATGTCATAAGCTCTAGGATAGAAGTAAAATAAGCAATAAGAGAGGGATGCCTGGGTGGCTCAGTTAAGTGTCTGACTTCAGTTCAGGTCATGATGTCAGGGTTCATGAGTTCAAGCTCCACGTCGAGACAGCTGGGAGCCTGGAGACTGCTTCAGATTCTGTGTCTCCCTGTCTCTCTGCCCCTCCCCTGCTCATGCTCTGTCTCTCTCTCTCAAAAATAAACAAACATTTTTAAAAATGTAAAAAGAAATGAGATACAACTAACAAACTATAATGTGGAAGGAAGAAATATAGTAATGGTTTTAAAAATCTTAACTAAACTGAGAGAATATCAGTAAGAGGAGAAAAAGCAACATGGGACAAGAAAAAATAAATTATAAGATTATTTATTATATCTTTAAAATTTAAAGATTAAATAAGTCTTAAATAGAAAGGAAAATATTATAATGAATAGATTGTTTAAAATCCAACTATATGTTGCTTACATTAAGCATTTTAAACATAAGGAGAAAAGGGCTAAAAAATAAACAAATGAAAAAAAAATACACCATGCAGATACTATTTAAAAAAAAAGCTGGTGTGACTCTACTAGTATCAGACAAAGTCAACTTTAAGGCAAAAATTTGATCCATTTTCTAGTTGGGTTGTTTGTTTTTCTTTCTGTTGCCTTTGAAAGTTCATTGTACATTCTTAATACAAGTCTTTTTTCAGATATGTGACTTGCAAGCATTTTCTCCCAATCTGCAGCTTGCATTTACATTCTGTTTTTCATAGACACACGCCCAAAGTCCAATTTATTATTGTTATTTTTTAAATATACAGCTAGCTTTGCTATTAACATGTCTGAGAACTTTTGGCCTGACATCAGGCCACAAAGATTTTTTTCCTATATTTTCCTTAAAATTTTATAGTTTTATGATTTCATAAAACTAGATCTATGAGCCACTTTGAGTTAGGATAGAGGATTTTTAGTAGGAATGTAGTTTGACACTCAGTAGCTTAATCCCATGTATATGGAAGTTAGCCATTCACAATTGGTTTTAAAATAATATAGTCTTGTTGCACAAGAAAAATACTCTTCATTTCTTTTTTTTTTTAATGTTTATTTATTTTTGAGAGAGAGAGAGAGAGAGAGAGAGAGAGAGAGACATAGCACGAGCAGAGGAGGGGCAGAGAGAAAGGGAGACACAGAATCTGAAGCAGGATCCGGGCTCTGAGCTGTCAGCACAGAGCCCGATGTGGGGTTCGAACTCATAAGCTGTGAGATCATGACCTGAACTGAAATTGGATGCTTAACCGACTGAACCACCCAGGCACCCCATTCTTCATTTCAGTGAAGAGTATCATTGGAGAAGACTGTCTCTTCTCTTGGTTTTAGAATTATCAGTCAACAAAGCATGTTCTTTCCCTTAAGATTTGGGACATTCCAATCTAGAGCCTTGTTGATAAACACTCACTTCTTCAGCCCATGCTAAATGAGTGTCTCCACTACCTTCCTTAGTGTCTCTGTATTACCAGAGAACATGCCCATGTCTTCAATTAGACTAAGCAATCCTTTCAGATGGGAACCATGACTTGTTACCATTGTAAAACCATTGTGTTACATTTCCACACAATATACTACACATACTTGGTACTCAACAAAATGCATTAAAAAAATATTTGATATCCATACCTCTTCCGCTATTCTTCCCTTCCTGGCCCACTACGCTTCCTTTCTCTTGGTATCTTTAGTTAAAAAGTGGGGGGAGGGCGCTGCTCTTGGTATAGAGCAAAAATATTCTAAGGAAATTTTTACTTCACATTTAAATACATAGTTCATTGTAGAACACGTGCACATTAAACGAAAATATTGTTGGGGAAATATAATTAAAAACCAAATCTCCCAGCCTGGAAATCCTCTTCAGGAAGGTAGTGGAGAATGATAACCAGTTTTATTATTGAATAAGAAGTAAACCCAGATGTGATGCACATCACAGACTGCACGGACAAAAAGAAATCTCATCCTCTTACACAGCTGAAAAAAATAAACCCAGTTTTCATGATATATGATAACTAACTAGTCCTCCAGTAAGAAGACTTGATCACTCAAATTGTCACAAATAATTTTTACTTTACCTGTTAATTAGAGTGACTCAAGTTGAAAAAACAGACTCTTTATCTCCATGACATAAAGTAATTTTGTGTCTTGGAACATGCACCCACCACTGTAGACTCCTACCCTCCCAGAGAAACTGGAAGATAGGAATGCCCTCTTTTGATGTTTACATTCAGAGATGGCTCCACATTCTTGAGAAAAGCATTTTTTGGGTCATAAAGCTAACAAAAGGCCTTTTTAGTCTTAAAAACTTTACATACACCTCAAAGAGAAGAGAAAGTACTTACAAGTTTTCTAAGGTAAATATTCTATGAAAAAGGAGGGGAGGGAAATTTCTTCCCTCCATTTTCAACAGGGATAAATAAGCCTTTTTTTCTAATTTAGATTGTCCTTACAATATATAAAGTATATCTTAAATGTAGTTAATCTGTCAAATTACAAACTAAAATAATTTAGTAATGAGTTTGATGTCCTTTATTCAAGGCAAAACAATCCATGAATTGGAGGAGTAAAGTGCCTCATAAACAGGGAAGCATTCTTCTGTAGGTATTTTGGGCAAGAGCGAGTTTTATAGAACATTAGAAAGGGCAACTCAGAAACAGGGCATGGGTTTATGCTATTGAAGTGACTCTGGAAAGCACCTAAGGGTGGAGGCTGGTTTCAAGGGAACCAACAAAAAACAGAGGGTTGGAACTTCCAGTCCCACCCCCCTGACTTCCCTGGAGGGGAGAAGGGCTAGAGGTTGAACCAATCATGCCTATGTAATAAAGTCTTCATAAAAACTTAAAGGATGAGGTTCAGAGAGCTGGGGAAACAGAATGCTTCCATGTGCCACCAATCTGTGCTTCAAACTTAAGGACAGAAAGTCCTTTGCTCAGGACCTTGCTTTATGTATCTCATCATCTGGCTATTGATTCATGTCCTTTATTATTCTTTGTGATAAGCAGGTAATCTAGTGAATAAATGAGTCTCCCAAGTTCTGTGAGTTTCTCTAGCAAATTTATCAATCCCAAGAAGGAGGTCATGTGAACCTCCAATTTATAGCCAGTCTGTCATAAGTACAGATAACAACCTGGGATTGGGTTGGCATTTGAATTGAAAAGTAGGCTTGTAGGGTGAACTCTTAGCCTGTGAAATTTGATGCTATCTCTGGGAAGATACTGTGGAAACTGAGCTGAATGGTAGGACACCAAGCTGATGTCTGAGAATTGCTTGGTTGTATGGGGAAACCCCAATCCCTCCAAACCTATGTTGGAATTAGGTGAGTGATCTTCACCTAATTCTTCCATTTTTATTTTAATGCCCACACAAGTTAGGAAATCACTATTTTAGGGATTGTGCTTGGAGCCCAGCACAGATGAGAAGTAAGAGAAGCAAGTGGAGACTAGATAATGAAAAGCTTTGTTGATAAAGAGGCTGAATTTTATGCTGATAGTTTCCGACCAAGACTTGTCATTAATTTCCAGCTAAACTGGGCATTATAAGCCCCAATATGTGGAAGACAGAATGAAAACAAGAAGAGATAAGGGTTGGGATTAAGAAGTATTATTAATTTGGGGCGCCTGGATGGCTCAGTTGGTTAAGGGTCCGACTTTGGCTCAGGTCATGATCTCGTGGTTTGTGGTTTGTGGTTTCTGGTTTGTGGATTCGAGCCCCATGTCAGGCTCTGTGCTGACAGCTTGCTCAGATCCTAGAACCTCCTCCGGATTCTGTCTCTCTTGCTCTCTGCCCCTCCCCCACTCACACTCTGTCTCTGTCTCTCCCAAAAATAAACATTAAAAAAATTTTTTTTAATTTAAGAAGTAGTATTAACTTATGCTCTCCTCCTCCCTCACCAGCCAGAAGCAAGCTGTTCCTGCTACTTTAAGTGTTTTCTGCCCTGTCAAGAATGTAGCAAAATTTATTAGGAAAGACTTCCCCAAGTAAAGCATTTGCTTCCAACTGTGAATTTGACTGCTGTTCTTTGAGTCACACAGAAACCTCTGCTGGTGTACACGGCTGCTGTTTCAAGAAAGAAAAGAAAAGTCTAAGATTTAGAAATAATAGGGGAAGAACACCTTTATTCTCTCAATCTGTGGAACAAATTATGGAAGCAGGGAAATGTGTTGTATAAATGGGATGTTCAAGAGAGTCAAACTCACCTCCTACATTCCACATATCGATTATGACAGAGTGTAAAGAAACTATTACATATAAGCTCAATATATATTAATAATGTTCAAAAAGTCCTTGAGGAAGACAATGATATTCCAATACCTATTGAGAATATTTAAGATTATCTAAAATATGTCATGACGTAAAATGACATTAGAACGTGCTAAAACACTAACTGTTACACAGGCCTGCATGTATCATGGTTTCTCAACATCAGTATTATTGATATTTTGGGCTGAAGAATTCCTTGTTGTGGGGACCATCCTGTGTGTCATAAGATGTTTATCAGCTTTCCTGTCCTACATTGTCAAATGTTCCTTGGTGGGGAGAGGGACAAAATCATCCCTAGTTGATAACCAATGGCTTATTTGTAACTTGTGAAGATATTGCCTGCACTTTCAGAAATTAAACCCCCACCGAAAGAGTGTCCAAGTCTAACCCATATCCAATTTAGAAAATTGAGGTTCACTAAATCTCACCAAATCCAATCATATTAATGCACAGATAAATATTTCTGACCATAAGCAGCCTAGAGTAAAGATCAGGGAGTTAAGGCTTGAAGACAGACTTTCATAAAAAGATTAATAACATTCACACTACTGATTTTTTTCCAAAGTATTAAATTGTATCTTAGTATCCTTAAGAGTTAACCCTTTGCAAAATCGATCAGTGATGTATTCCTTTCTAGGCCCAATGACCTGGCTCACAGTAAAACCCTGTGACCCTCAGATAGGATAGGGGAATATAAGGCAACAGCATCCTTCATATATAATTTCTGTTCATTCCACAGACTCACACAAAACTTATGTGGCCAGGATCTCTGAACTCCAAATGTTGCTGATTCACAGTGTCTCCTCTGACTATGACCCTGACTTATCTTTGAGAAATTTGAAATTCATTTTCTCTAGAATGAACATCCTTGGATCTAAAGGTAAATTTGGTTCCATAAAAAAAATTCAGGGAACTGACTAACCTCTAACCACTCTGAGTTTGACTTCTATAGATCTCATTTCAATTTTTTTGCCTCTAAAGAGCCTTAAATCTAACATACTTATTTAAATTTGACAGTAAATACTGGCACCTTCCCCAGTGTTCATAACTCCATTTCTAAATGTATTTTAGGTGACATATTGCTTGGGTGAAATTTATATATTCTATATTTATGGAAACAACCTCACTCTCCAACAATAAGGAGATGGTTAAATAAATTACTTTACATCCATATACAGCCATTTAAAAATTGTAGTAAGAAGAATAATTAATGGCATATGCATGATATAAAGTGGAAGTTACAAAAGCAAACTAGAAAACTATATACATTTGGTTTTGATGTTATAATTATATACACGTATGACTGAAAAACATTTTTACCTATCAAAGTGACAAATATTCCAATTCACATATTTATTTTACATTTTTCCTCTGCTATCCTCAAGGCCTTCATGCCAGAAATGAAGAAGGAAGCTGCATGTTCAGAACAAGACAGACGTGCTGTCCCTTACCCACCTCCTTCAGCCTCCTCGTTCATGGTGAACCTCTACACTCTTCATTCTGGTCTTTAGACCCAAGAAATGCTGGACATCTTTTACCTTCAGCAGATTCTAATCTCTCTCTGGCTCTGTCTATCTTCTTTTAGGACTAATTCCCTGAAATGCCTTCATAATTCATTTGAAGACTTAGCTCACTCATCAGTAAAAGCTCCTTTATTCTCAGTCACTTCTGCAGACATTAGCTTTCACTTTTCTGCTCTAACAGGAATCTGGCTCTCTCTCCTGTGACATCATTCCCTGAAATCCACTCAAATGAAGATTGAGTTGATCTTTCTATCCCTTATTCTTCCCACTTTTGAGCTGGGCTAAGGGTCCTTTTTATTCCACATTGTCACACACAAACTGCTCTGCCCTCCTTCCCCCTAAAGACTTGTTTCCTGGGGTGCCTGGGTGGTTCAGTTGGTTAAGTATCCGACTCTTGATCTCAGCTCAGGTCTTGATGTTAGGGTCATGAGTTCAAGCCTCACACTGGGTTCTATGTCCAGTGTGGAGCCTACTTAAAAAAAGAAAAAAGAAGAAGACGACTTCCTGTTTCCTTAAAGCACCTGCCTTCCAAGTATACCACCCACTCACTACCCTACTGGGTAGCAGTTATTTACAGTCCTCCCAGTCATAACACTCATCAGTTCCTTGATTTGATGCTTGTGTCAATCATTTTGATATTCTTTGCATAAATCCTTTCCCTTCTATCAGTACTTAGCCTCAACTACAACTTTAGTCAAATCCAACTCTCTTCACATACAATTAGAATATTGAATCAAGGGGCGCCTGGGTGGCACAGTCGGTTAAGCGTCCGACTTCAGCCAGGTCACAATCTCGCAGTCTGTGGGTTCGAGCCCCGCATCAGGCTCTGGGCTGATGGCTCAGAGCCTGGAGCCTGTTTCTGATTCTGTGTCTCCCTCTCTCTCTGCCCCTCCCCCGTTCATGCTCTGTCTCTGTCTGTCCCAAAAATAAATAAACGTTGAAAAAAAATTAAAAAAAAATATTGAATCAAGATGTGAATCCACCATATCAGAAGAAACAAATATATTTTCAGTAGACACTTAAAGTGTTGTGTCAAGGGGTTGGGAGAAGCCAAGATGGCATGGAAGTTTTTTGTGTGTCTCCCATCCATGAAATACAGCCAGACTAACATTAAACCATCCTACACACCTAGAAAACTGATTGGAGGATTAACACAACAATCTGTACAACCTAAACCACAGAATTCAGCAGGTATGCAATGCAGAGAGATGAACTTGGGGAGTGAGAAGGCACAGGAAGGGAGGTGCTTTAGCAAGTGGAGAGAGGACGGAGACTAGGGGGATAGGGAAAATATGGGAAAAGCACCCCTCCCCAAAAGCACCTGGAGAGAAAGTGGGAAGTTAGAAACAGCTGCAGGGACTAAACAAAAAGGTAGAAAGAAGAAAGGAGAAAGGAGAGGGTTTAAATCCCATTAAGACTGTAAACAAGGGGAGCACAAAGTCTGCAACTCAGCAGCTCGATACCTGGTGGTGCTCTGGTGGGAAGGGCAAATCCCCAGGAACAGAGTGGGGTCCAGGAGTTCTTAGGCCACACGGGGAAAAGTGGTTCCACTGCTGGAAGGACATTTGGTAGAGACTGTTGAAGCCACATGATGCCAGAAGACCCCAGAAAACGGCCACATTCGCTGGTGCTGGAACAATGTCCTTAAGAGTGAAGACTCGTGCCAGATGTGTGTTGTGATTTTTCATAATCCCTGAAATGCTGCTGCTACACTATCTCACGAGCTTTTTCTGGGGCGGGCTGGCACCTGGCCGCAGTCTCGGAGCTCCAGCAGCAGCAGGGTCCAGCAAGTGTTCCTGGGTGCACCCAACATTTGGCCATTTCTCAGTGAGACCCTCCCACAGAGGGGCAGAATGGGTCAAAGCCTCAGTCCTTCAGAAGTAAGGGGCTGAGCCGGGGGGGGGGGGGGGGAGAGCACTGGGTGGCTCAGTCAGTTAGGCAACCGCCTTCGGCTCAGGTCATGATCTCACAGTTTGTGAGTTCAAACCCCATGTTGGGCTCTGTGCTGACAGCTCAGAGCCTGGAGCCTGCTTCAGATTCTGTGTCTCCTTCTCTCTCTGCCCTGCCCATGCACACACTCTGTCTCTCTCTCCCCAAAATAAATAAACATTAAAAAAAATAAAAAAAAAAAAAAAGAAGTAAGGGGCTGGGGAAAACAGCCGCATCTGAGATAAAACTCGGGAAAGAGATACTGCCTAGGGTTTGGTCACGGAGAGTGAAAAAGTGGGGAGTGGACGAAAGCTGAAGACAGAGGACGGGTGTGCGATTGCTGATCCAGGAGAACAGACTGGGTAGCTGGGTGGCGCCATTTTCACCTCTCCCACGCATGCGCATACACATCTACGGGCACCACAACACTACACCCCAGTAGGCTAGCAGAGCCATCTAGTGGAGAGCGGAGCTGTTACACTGAGCCCCCCAACTGGGCCAACCTCACACTTAAACAACACAAGTCTCATAGCCTAGTTTATGGACTATAAAGTGCTTCATAGTCTAACTTCTACAGGAAAATGAAGCAATTTCAGTCCTATTTCAATCTTTTAGCAGGTCCATCTATTCAGTTTTTTTTCATTTTCACTTCTTTTCTTTTTCTTGAATAAAGACAAAAACTTCATTTTTATTTTCAATTTTTATTTAAAATATTTTTCTTTAATTTTTTACTATATTTCTTAATTTGTGTTAATTTTTTCAAGTTCTATTTTACTTCCATTATTTTATTTTAGTCTACTTCAGTGTATTCACTTTTTCAAATTTTCAAATGATATGCTTTTACTTTTTCTTTTTCTTTTTTCTCTTTTTTGTTTCTTTTCTTTTTCTTGAATGCAGAAAGAGAAAAAAATCACTTTTACTTCCAACATCTATTAAAAATATTTTTCTTTACTTTGTTGACTATACTTTTTGCTTTTATGTAAAACTTTTCAAATTCTATTTTAGTCTGTTACAGTGTTTTCACTTTTATAATTTTCAAACCATTTCCTTTTTTTCTCTTTTTTCTCTTTTGCATTTCTTTTTCTTGAATAGAGAAAAAGAAAAAATTCATTTTTATTTTTAATTTTTATTAAAAATATTTTTCTTTATTTTTTCTATTCTATTCTTTACATTTGTGTAAATTTTTTCAAATGCTATTTTACTCCCACCATCTCATTTTAGTCTACATTAGTGTATTCATTATTTCAAATTCTCAAATGATTTCTTCCCACCCCCTTATTTTCCCTAATCTATCAAACCACTTTCAACACCCAAACCAAAATACACCTATGATCTAGCATCATTTTTTCGATTGGGGGGGGGTAATTTTTTAATTTTAATTTTTTTTAATGTTAGTTTTTTTAATTTCAATTTTTCTACCTCATTAATTCCTTTTCTCCCTTCAAAATGACAAAACGAAGGAATTCACCCCAAAAGAAAGAGCACAAAGAAACAACAGCCAGGGATTTAACCAACACAGATACAAGCAAGACGTCTGAACCAGAATTTAGAATCACAATAATAAGAATACTAGCTGGAGTTTAAAATAGATTAGAATCCCTTTCTGCAGAGATAAAAGAAGTAAAAAATAATGAGAATGAAATTAAAAATACTATCACTGACCTGCAATCATGGATAGAAGCCACAGCGGCAAGAAAGGATGAGGCAGAACAGAGAATTAGCGATATAGAGGACAAACTTACAGAGAATAATTAAGCAGAAAAAAAGAGGGAGATTAAGGCAAAAGAACACGATTTAAGAATTAGAAAAATCAGTGACTCATTAAAAAGGAACAACATCAGAATCATAGGGGTCCCAGAGGAGGAAGAGAGAGAAATTGGGGTAGAAGGGTTATGTGAGCAAATCATAGCAGATAACTTTCCTAACCTGGGGAAAGACACAGACATCAATATCCAGGAAGCATAGAGGACCGCCATTAACAACAAAAACTGACCATCAACAAGGCATATCACAGTCGAATTCACAAAATACTCAGGCAAGGAGAGAATCATGAAAGCAGCAATGGGAAAAAAGTTGCTACCCTACAAGGGAAGATAGATCAGGTTTGCAGCAGACCTATCCACAGAAATTTGGCAGGCCAGAAAGGAGTGCCTGGATATATTCAATGTGCTGAATCAGAAAAATATGCAGCCAAGAATTCTTTATCCAGCAAGGCTGTCATTCAAAAAGAAGGAGAGATTAAAAGTTTCCCAGACAAACAAAAAATTAAAGGAGTTTGTGACTACTAAACCAGCCCTGCAAGAAATTTTAAAGGGGACTCTCTGAGGGGAGAAAAGAAAAAATAAAAAAATAAAAATAATAAATAAATAAACAAATAAATACCAAAAGCAACAAATATTAGAAAGCACCAGAGAACACCACCAGAAACTCCAGCTCTACAAGCATCATAATGGCAATAAATTCATATCTTTCAGTACTCAGTCTAAATGTCAATGCACTCAATGCTCCAATCAAAAGACATAGGGTAACAGAATGGATAAGAAAACGAGACCCATCTATATGCTGTTTACAAGAGACCCACTTTAGACCTAAAGACACCTACAGATTGAAAATAAGGGGATGGAGAACCATCTATCATGCTAATGGTCAACAAAAGAAAGCCGGAGTAGCCATACTTATATCAGACAATCTAGACTTTAAAATAAAGACTGTATCGAGAGATGTAGAAGGGCATTATATCATATTCAAGGTGTCTATCCCCCAAGATAACCTAACAATTTTAAACATTTATGCACCAAATGTGGGAGAACCCAAATATATAAAACAATTAATCACAAACATAAAGAAACTCATTGATAGTAATACCATAATGGTAGGAGACTTCAACACCCCACTCACAGCAATGGACAGATCACCTAGTCAAAAAATCAACAAGGAAACAATGGCTTTGAATGACACACTGGACCAGATGGGCTTAACTTATATATTCAGAATATTTTATCTTAAAGCAGCAGAATATACATTCTTCTCCAGTGCACATGGAACGTTCTCCAGAATAGACCACATACTGGGACACAAATCAGCCCTAAGTAAGTACAAAAAGATCGAGATCATACCGTGCATATTTTCAGACCACAACACTATGAAACTTGAAATCAACCACAGGAAAAAATGTGGAAAGGTAACAAATACTTGTAGACTGAAGAACATCCTACTAAAGAATGGATGGGCTAACCAAGCAGTTAAAGAGGAAATTAAAAAGTATATGGAAGTCAATGAAAATGATAGCACCACAACCCAAAACCTCTGGGACAGAGCAAAGGTGGTCATAAGAGGAAATGATATAGCATTCCAGGCCTTCCTAAAGAAGGAAGAAAGATCTCAGATGCACAACCTAACCTTATGCCTTAAGGAGCTGGAAAAAGAACAGCAAATAACCCCAAACCAGCAGAATACAAGAAAAAATAAAGATTAGAGTAGTAATTAGTGCTATCGAAACAAAAAAAAACCAGTAGAACAGATCAATGAAACCAGAAGCTGGTTCTTTGAAAGAATTAACAAAATTGATAAACCACTAGCCAGTTTGATCAAGAAGAAAAAGGAAAGGACCCAAATAAAATCAAGAATGAAAGAGGAGAGATCACAAAAAACACAGCAGAAATAAAAACAACAATAAGAGAATATTATCAGCAATCATATGCAAATAAAATGGGAAATATGGAAGAAATGGACAAATTCCTAGAAACATATACACTACCAAAACTGAAACAGGAAGAAATAGAAAATTTGAACAGACCCATAACCAGTAAGGAAATCGAATTAGTAATCAAAAATCTGCCAAAAAACAAGAGTCCAGGGCCAGATGGCTTTCAGGGGAATTCTACCAAGCATTTAAGGAAGAGCTAACACCTATTCTCTTGAAGCTGTTCCAGAAAATAGAAATGGAAGGAAAACTTCCTAACTCTTTCTATGAAGCCAGCATTACCTTGATTCCAAAACCAGACAGGGACCCCACTAAAAAGGAGAACTATAGACCAATTTCCCTGATGAACATGGGTGCAAAAATCCTCAAGAAGATATTAGCCAACCGGATCCAACAATACATTAAAAATATTATTCACCATGACCAAGTAGGATATAGATACAGAGAAAGCATTTGAGAAAATACAGCATCCTTCCTTGATAAAAACCTTCAAGAAAGTAGGGATAGAACATGCATACCTCACAATCATAAAAGCCATATATCAATGACCCAATGCTAATATCATCCTCAATGGGGAAAAACTGACAGCTTTCCCCCTAAGTTCAGGAACAAGGCAGGGATGTCCACTCTCACCACTGTTATTCAACATGTGTTGGAAATCTTAGCCTCTGCAATCAGACAACACAAAGAAATAAAAGGCATCCAAATCGTCCAGGAGGAAGTCAAACTTTCACTCTTCACAGATGACATGATACTCTAAATGGAAAACCCAAAAGATTCCACCAGAAAACTACTACAATTGATTCATGAATTCAGCAAAGTTGCAGGATATAAAATCAATGCACAGAAATCAGTTGCATTCCTATACACCATCAGTGAAGCAACAGAAAGAGAAATGAAGGAATCGATCCCATTTACCATAGCACAAAAACCCATAAAATATCTAGGAATAAATCTAACCAAAGAAGTGAAAAATCTATACACTGAAAACTATAGAAAGTGTATGAAAGAAATTGAAGAAGACACAAAAAACTGGAAAAAGATTCCATGCTCCTGGATAGGAAGAACAAATATTGTTAAAATGTCAATACTACCCAAAGCAATCTACATATTCAATGCAATCCCTATCAAAGTAACACCAGCATTTTTCACAGAGCTAGAACAAAAAATCCTAAAATTTGTATGGAGCCAGAAAAGACCCCGAACAGCCAAAGCAATCTTGAAAAAGAAAACCAAAGCAGGAGGCATCACAATCCCAGACTTCAAGCTATACTACAAAGCTGTAACCATCAAGACAGTATGGTACTGGCACAAGAACAGACACTCAGATCAATGGAACAGAATAGAGAATCCAGAAATGGACCCACAAACGAATGGCCAACTAATCTTTGACAAAGGAAGAAAGAATATCCAATGGAATAAAGACAGTCTCTTCAGCAAGTGGTGCTGGGAAAACTGGACAGCGACATGCAGAAGAATGAACCTGGGCCACTTTCTTACACCATACACAAAAATAAACTCAAAATGGATGAATGATCTCAATGTAAGACAGGAAGCCATCAAAATCCTCAAGGAGAAAGCAGTCAAAAACCTCCTTGATCTTGCCCGCAGCAACTTCTTACTCAACGTGTCTCCAGAGGCAAGGGAAACAAAAGCAAAAATGAACTACTGGGACCTCATCAAAATAAAAAGCTTCTGCACAGAGAAGGAAACAATCAGTAAAACTAAAAGGCAATCGACAGAATGGAAGAAGATATTTGCAAATGACATATCAGATAAAGGGTTAGTATCCAAAATCTACAAAGACCTTATCAAACTCAACACCCAAAAAACAAATAATCCAGTGAAGAAATGGGCAAAAGACATGAATAGACACTTCTCCAAAGAAGACATCCAGACGGCCAACTGACTCATGAAAAAATGCTCAACATCACTCATAATCAGGGAAATACAAATCAAAACCACAATGAGATATCACCTTCCACCTGTCAGAATGGCTAACATTAACAACTCAGGCAACAACAGATGTTGGCGAGGATGTGGAGAAAGAGGATCTCTTTTACATTGTTGGTGGCAATGCAAGCTGGTGCAGCCACTCTGTAAAACACTATGGAGTTTTCTCAAAAAAACTAAAAATAGAACTACCCTACCACCCAGCAATTGCACTACTAGGCATTTATCCACGATACAGGTGTGCTGTTTTGAAGGGACACATGCACCCCCATGTTTATAGCAGCATTATCAACAATAGCCAGTGTATGGAAAAAGCCCAAATGTCCATCGATGGATGAATGAATAAAGAAGGTGTAGTATATATATATAATGGAGTATTACTCAGCAATCAAAAAGAATGAAATCTTGCCATTTGCAACTACATGGATGGAACTGGAAGGTATTAATGCTAAGTGAAATTAGTCAGTCCAAGAAAGACAAAAATCATACGATTTCACTCATATGAGGACTTGAAGAGACAAAACAGATGGACATAAGGGAAGGGAAACAAAAATAATATAAAAACAGGGAGGAGGACAAAACAGAAGAGACTCGTAAATATGGAGAACAAACTAAGGTTTGCTGGAGGGGTTGTGGGAGAGGATATGGGCTAAATGGGTAAGGGACACTAAGGAATCTACTCTTGAAATGATTGTTGCACTATATGCTAACTAATTTGGATGTAAATTTGAAAAAGTAAAAAATAAAATTAAAAAAAAGTGTTGTGTCAAGGAATGTAGGATCAGTATTGTGTATAGTAGTTAAAAGTAGAAACCCTGAATTCTCAGCACTAAGGGAATTGCAAGCAAAACAACACAAATGAGGAAACAATGTGACATGATAGTTGTTTGACCACAAACTGAGGTGACACGAGAACCCAGCAGTGTATAGACAAAGGGTGCAGAGGATGTACATGAGCCTAAAAAGCAAGGGCACTTCTTACATCTTAAAATGCAATGCCTCTTCATATTAGTGCTTTCATAGTGAGAAAAGCCACATGCAATGACGTGCCCATTAATCAAGGGTGGGGTTAGTCAAGCTACCTAGGTCCACCCAGGGAGACAATGTGAATAGAACTTTGGCAAGGGTTTGAGTAGATAACAAATGATGATTTATTTTAAGGGGATGATCTGAGGTGATAAATAAAAATAGATTTTGTGACAATCTGAGTGCAGATATTTATTTGGTCTGCTGACCTACTGAGTCATTCACTGATGTGGACATGGCCAGTGAAAACATACTGAATGTTTGTCAATCCATTGTCATCTGTGTTTCACCTGGTGACAATGCCTACATTGAAGGAGTTTCTAGTACTGGATGACTCTTGAGCTCATTCTGATTGTGACGTAGCTTTGGCCAAATAGGTATTCCAAGCAACTTATATTGCTATTCCTGCTCCTTTCTGTCACTGATAAAGATAAAATGTTAATGGTAATAGACTTCATAGATCTGTTAATAAGTTTCAGGCACTGTTCTCAGTGTTTCATATGCATCATATCCTTAATTCTCACAACCTAGGTAGAAACTACTATAATCATTCTTGCAGATGAGAATACAGACATACAGATGTTAAGTAATTTGTCTTGTCACACAGTTAGCAGGTAGAGATGAGTTTTGATCCCAGGAAGAAGGGCTCTAGAACACAAGCTTTTACTCACTAAGAAATATACCAAAAATATTAAGACTACCCAAGGGGAGAAAAAGAGTGGAGTAGTCCCAAATACCATTCTTTTTCAGTATTTAAAATTCTTTATGTTCATGTATTACGTGTATATTCAGAAAAAAATTCCATTATTCTATAATTTTATTTCTACTAATCATAGATTTTTTTTCACTTCTGATATGAAGATGGAGTTTGAAACTCAGAACTCTAGGTGATAGAAGTCACATTTAGGCAGATGCACAGACGAAGGTAAAAAGGGAAACACCATCATCTCACTGAGTAAATTCAGCTCCATGTACAAGTGGGAAGATGAGCACAGGTGAGAAAGGAATGAAGGCCTTTGAGGGTGACATGTAACCCAGCCGGCTTTGAAGGCCCTCTGTGGGATACCACAGGACACCTCTCCATTCTTAATAACTGCCCCACACAATACTACAAGCTGATGTGTGGCCTCACCATCCTTGGGTCTGTTAATTAGATCTAACATGAGTTCATTCTCTGAGGTTTTGTCCTGGCTGATATGTACCTCCAATTGTCAACAGTGTGATCTTCTTTCCTAGAAATACAAAAATCCAGACACACTAGGGTAGGCATACCTCACTTTTCTCCTTAGCTAATCTATGGTCTCCAACCACAAATAACACATACTCAAACCACCATTTTTTTAAATTTTATTTATTTATTTATTTATTTATTTATTTATTTATTTTATTTATTTATTTATTTTATTTTCTATTTTTTTGGTGGCTCTATCACTTTTTTTTTTAAATATATGAAATTTATTGTCAAATTGGTTTCCATACAACACCCAGTGCTCATCCCAAAAGATGCCTTCTTCAATAGCCATCACCCACCCTCCCCTCCCTCCCATCCCCCATCAACCCTCAGTTTGTTCTCAGTTTTTAAGAGTCTCTTACGCTTTGGCTCTCTCCCACTCTAACCTCTTTTTTTTTCCTTCCCCTCTCCCATGGGTTTCTGTTAAGTTTCTCAGGATCCACATAAGAGTGAAAACATGTGGTATCTGTCTTTCTCTGTATAGCTTATTTCACTTAGCATCACACTCTCCAGTTCCATCCACGTTGCTACAAAGGGCCATATTTCATTCTTTCTCATTGCCACGTAGTACTCCATTGTGTATATAAACCACAATTTCTTTATCCATTCATCAGTTGATGGACATTTAGGCTCTTTCCATAATTTGGCTATTGTTGAGAGTGCTGCTATAAACATTGGGGTACAAGTGCCCCTATGCATCAGTACTCCTGTATCCCTTGGGTAAATTCCTAGCAGTGCTACTGCTGGGTCATAGGGTAGGTCTATTTTTAATTTTTTGAGGAACCTCCACACTGTTTTCCAGAGCAGCTGCACCAGTTTGCATTCCCACCAACAGTGCAAGAGGGTTCCCGTTTCTCCACATCCTCTCCAGCGTCTGTGGTCTCCTGATTTGTTCATTTTGGCCACTCTGACTGGCATGAGGTGATATCTGAGTGTGACAAACCACCATTTGCTTATGGTTTTTGCCAATCTAAAAAAAAAATCTAGTTACTTCTCTAGTATTACTTTGGTGTATACCCTCACCAATAGATTCTAAACAGTCTAAAGTTAATCATGTTTTGCACTACTTTTGCATTCTATCCAAAACCTAGCTTAGTGTTAAGCAAAGACTGACTTAAACAAATGTATAATATTTTTTTACATAATATGTATGTTTATACATATATATTATATTCATTAATTCTGTAATTATATTATGTAATTATACATATATATTATATTCATTAATTCTGTAAAATAATGATTTGTGTTTAACTGTTTTCTCCATTAACACTTCAGAGAAAGGAAGAAACCCTTCCACTCTTTTATAATGTAGAGTGCCCAGCCATCACAGGCTCATAGTTGACTTTTAACCAAGTAGCCTAACACTGAGTGCTAGTTCCAGCCCAAGCACCAAGCACTAACAAACTGGGTGACTTTGGGCCAGCTCCTTGGTTTCTCTCACTCTCAGTTTCTTCACCTGAATGGTATGAACAAAATAAGAATGATTACTAAGCAACTGTATCTCATATTCAACAAGCAATTATTGAATACCAAATTTGTGCCAGGGACTGTGCTAATAAGCACAGTATCAACACTCTATAGTGACTTATGGATTCATTCCTTGGCAAATGTTCCTATGTCTCCTAAGGTTTATTCTCATTATAAGATAATGAACACCATCAATAAGTGCTTCCTCACTATTATGATCACATATCTACATTTTATTTTCCAAAGGAAGTTATGTGGTCACACCTAACCTACAGAGAAGTGTAATCCACCTACAAATACAAAAATATAAGAGAATCAAATATTAGTGAAGAGAAACAATGCCTCCTACGGCATAACATGATGATTAAGTATCATCATAAATTAAAAGCAATAAACATGGTAGGTGGGATTAAACATAACGTCTTTCTATATGAGAGGACAGTAAACACGAAACACAGTAACAGGAGAACACAAAACCCCACTGTAAAGATCCATATGGGCCATTCATTCATTTAGCAATCATTTAACATTTATCCTTTGAATGCCCACAATATGCCAGGTTCCAGGAATAAAGCTATCACTTACTTAACAGATTTGATTCATTCTTGAAATTTAATGAAATATCATTAAATAAAAATATATTTCCTTTAATTTTAAAGGGAACAATTATGATGCATTCCATCCCAACTCAAAATGTCCAAACAACTTCACAAATAGGAAAATATATCCATTGAACAATAAAAACCAGTTTAAATGATTAATACACTATTTGAAAGCAAAAAATTACAGTTTGCACATAAATGGAGAGGAAGGGGCTTGTCATAATTGTGGAACCAAAATAAGAAACAGCTAGGAAGGGAAGCAGGAACCATTATATATATACAGTAGATATATGAGATGATCATTTAATTTTTCATCTGAACTAGGACAGTTTTGAGAAGTGACGTCAGTGCTATCTATAAATACAGTGGGACAATAATCATAAACCAGAAGCATTCTGGGAAAATTGGGAAGCATGCCCACCCTACTCAAATGTGATTTTGTTCATGAGAAATCATGAAATGAATGCTAAAGCTGATCTCTCAGGTTGCATCCCCTTGACACACATGTAGTGTACCTAGCTTTGCACACATTTACTCTGACAAAAGTGAGACAGCACAGAAGAAATAGTCAGCAGCCATTATTAGTTTGGCCAACTCCCCTGATGTTCCTTTATTCCTCAGAAACATGCTATCCAGCAGATCCAAGGAACTCACTTGAGACTGAGTTCATTACAACTCTGAGTGTCACCCATCTCCTGCCACAGGATCTTATTTTCAGGCAGGCAGCTCTTGGCTCTAAGAAGCCCGGGTGATACTCATCTCAAACTTGTCTACATAATGAAGACATCTGGTTACAAAGACCTCAACTCAATAAGATAAACCTATAACACAACTTGATATAACTTGCTTATATCTTTTAAAGACTACCTTAATGGAACTTGTATTCCTGAATCTTACCTGAATCTCACCCTCTACATAAAGAGTTTGATGCAAGGGTGTGAAATGATCCTACATGGGGTAAATTCCTGTTTTGTCACTGACAGTCTGCTTGGATGTGAACAAATTATTTAATCTATCTAAGTCTCATCTTCTTCATCTGCAGAGTGAAATTAACAATGCTTATGTTTCAAAGTTATTGAAAGAATTAAATGAGTCAAGGTGTGTAAAGTGTCTGGTATATTATTAATCATTTTCTTCCCTTTTAAAAAACATAAAAGCACCAATACAGGGGCCAATATGGTGACAAGGGAAGTTCCTGAGTTTCCCTCCTCCCATGGACACCAAAAGTACAGCAACATATGAAACAATTCCCTCTAAGAGAAATCAGAAACTAGCTGAGTGACTTCTACACATCAGACAACTAAGAAAATTAAACTTTTAGCTAGACTAAGAAAAAAAGAGAAGACTCGAGTAAATAAAATCATAAATTAAAGATAACAGAAATATTAGGAATTACAAGAAACTACCATGAACAATTATATTCCAACAAATTAGCCTAGAATAAATTCCTACATTCATATAATCTACCAAGCCTGAATCATAAAGAAACAAAAAATCTGAACACCAATTACCAGTAAGGATATTGAATCAGTAATCAAAAATCTCCCAATAAAGAAATGTCCACGACCAGATTGTATCACTGGCAAATTCTACCAAACATTTAAAGAAGAACTAGTAACACCCCTTCTCAAACTCTTCCAAAAAGTAGAGGAGGAGAAACACTTCTAAATCGCTTTACAAGGTTAGCCAATAAGGAAAGGGCCAGAAAAGGGCACAATAAGAAAAGAAAATTACAGGACAATAACCCTAAAAAGCATGGATGCAAAAATATCTAGCAAAATATTAGCAAACTGAATTCAATGACACATTAAAAGGATCATACACCATGATCAAGTGGGATATATTCCTGGGATTGAAGGATGGCTCAACACATGAAAATCCACAAATGTGGTATACCACATCAACAAATGAAGGATAAAAACTATATGAACATCTCAATAGATGCAGAAAACTTATTTGACAAAATTCAACATTCTTTCATGGTAAAATCCCTCACAAACTGGATATAGATGAAATGTACCTCACCATAATAAGAAGCCCACAGATAACATCATACTTAATGATAAAAAGCTGAAAGCTTTTCCTCCAAAATCAGAAATAAGACAAGATTGTCCACTCTTGCCACTTTTATTCAACATAGTACTGGAAATCCTAGACAGAGCAAATGGGGTAGGGGTGGGAGTGGGGCAGAAGGCATCCAAATTTGAAAGAAGTGAAACTATCCCTATTTGTAAATGATATGATATTATATACAGAAAACTTAAAGACCTCACAAAAAAATCTGTTAGGACCAGTAAACAAATTCAGTGAAGTTTCAGGATACAAAAGTAATAGATAAAATCAGTTGAGTTTCTATACACTAAAAATGAACTATTGGAAAGAGAAATTAAGAAAACAATCCGATTTACAATAGCACAAAAAAACAATAAAATACTTAGGGATAAATTTAATCAAGGAGATGAAAGACCTGAAAATGATAAAACATTAATTTAAAAAGTTGAAGAAGACCCAAATAAGTGGAGTTATATTCCACATTCATGAATTTGAAGAATTGGTATTATTAAAATATTATAGATTCAATGCAATCCCTATCAAAATTACAATGACTTTTTTTTTCCACAGAAACTTTTAAAAATCCTAAAATTTTATAGAACCACAAAAGACCACAAATAGCCAAAGCAATCTTGAGAAAGAACAAATATGGAGGTATCATACATCTTAATTTCAAACTATATTACAAAGTTATAGTCATCAAAACAGTATGGTATTGGCATAGTCAGACATTTACATCAATGAAACAAAATAGCCCAAAATAAACTCACACATATATGATCAAATAAATTTCAATAAAGGAGTCAAGAATATACAATGGAGTAAGAATAGTCTCTTCAAATGATGCTGGGCATGTTGGAGAGCCACATGCAAAGGAATGAAACTGGACCATTATCATATACCATACACTAATTCAAAATGAATTAAACACTTGATTGTAAGACTTAAAACGATAAAGCTCCTAGAAGAAAACAGAGAGGATAAGCTCCTTGAGTTGGCCTTGGCAGTGATTTTTTGCTTTTGACACCAACAGCAATGACAAGAAAAGCAAAACATAAACAAGTGGGACATCAAATTAAAAGCTCCTGCACATCAAAGGAAACTATCAATAAATGTAAAGACAACATATAGAATGGGAAAAGATATTTTCATACTACATAATTATAAAGAGTTAATATCCAAAATATGTAAAGAACTCATACAACTCAATAGTACACACACACACACACACACACACACACACCAATTACAAAATGGGCAAAGGACCTGAATAGAAACTTTCCAAAAGAAGATATACAAATGGATAAAATGTACATGAAAATATACTCAAAATCATTAACCATGAGAAATATACAAATCGAAACCACAATGAAATATCATCTCACATCTGTTAGGATGTCTATTATCAAAAAGACAAGTGATAACAAATGCTGGCAAGGATGAAGAAAGGGGGAGGGGCGCCTGGGTGGCGCAGTCGGTTAAGCGTCCGACTTCAGCCAGGTCACGATCTCGCGGTCCGTGAGTTCGAGCCCCGCGTCAGGCTCTGGGCTGATGGCTCAGAGCCTAGAGCCTGTTTCCGATTCTGTGTCTCCCTCTCTCTCTCTGCCCCTCCCCCGTTCATGCTCTGTCTCTCTCTGTCCCAAAAAAATAAATAAACGTTGGAAAAAAAAATTAAAAAAAAAAAAAAAGAAATTAAAAACAGATATGATCCAAAAATCCCACTTGTTCGTACACCTACTCAAAAGAAATTAAAGTATTACCTTGAGGAGATATCTTCAAAGTATGGAAACAACATATGTGTTCATCAACAGATGAATGGATAAAAAAATGTGAAATGTATACACACAAAGAAATAGTATTTGGCAATAAAAAAAAAGGAATTCCTGCAATTTGCAACAACTTGGGTGAACTGAAGGGTCAAATGATATAAGCCAGACAGAAAGACAAATATTGCATGGTATCAGTTGTATGTAAAATTTTAAAAAATGAACTCATAGAAATGATAGTAGAATGGTGATTGTGATCAGCTGGGAGGATGAAGAAAACAGTCTGAGAAAAGGGTAAACTCTCAGTTATAAGATAAATAAGGTCTGAGGATCTAATGCACAACATGGTGACTATATTTGATAACACAGTATATTACACATTGAAGTTTGTTAAGAAAGTGGAACTTAAGTGTATGTAGGAGAAAGAAAGAAAGAAAGAAAGAAAGAAAGAAAGAAAGAAAGAAAGAAAAAGAAAAGAAAAGAAAGAAGGAGAAAATAAACATGTCAAGTGGTTGGTGTGTTAATTAACTGGGTGATGGGAAATTTTTCACAATGTATATGTTGTCATTACATTGTATCCCTTATATATTATAATTTTATTTGTCAGTTACACTTCAATAAAAGAAAAAACAAAACAAAAACAAAACCACCAAAATTCTAATCATATGCCAAATGTTATTCTAAGTACTTCAAGCATGTTAATCCACTTAACAGTCCTAATAATCCAGGAAATAAATATCACCACTGTTTATACATAAGGAAACTAAGATGTGGTGGAGGAGAAAGCTGTAACTAACCCTAAGCCACCATCATCACAAAGAGGTAGATCTGGGATTTGAACACAGGCAACCTAACATCAGAGTCTGTACTTTTGGCCATTACATTATAATGCCTCTTTTTGTGGTCCTTGACACTGTCTTGTATTCCATTTTTTACCCCTGATTATATGAACTCCATTGCTTGCTTTATTGCTTTCTTTGTTCTCCCTGACATCAGAGGACAGGTTATCTATGACCTCTCAGGGTCAGGCAAATTTTCATGAAAAGTTGTAATACTTAAGCTATAACTCATTATCAGGTCCAATTGTTGAGCCATCTCCATCTGTCACCTATTACCTGGTGTGCGTTTTCAAAATCTCAATGATTTTCAACATTAAGTTTATTTTTTAAAAATTAACCAATATATCATATTCCAATTGTGGTTAGCATTAAAACAACAACAACAAACTTGTCTCAACTGCAAAATGATTATATACACTGAATTAGATATTGAATAAAGGATTAAGTCTGAACGAAGATGGTATTTGATTATTATAAACATTAGTGTCATGTCCCTTTCTCAAAACAAGAGATGAAACAATTGTCAAACCCAGAATTCAGTGGTAAATGGATTTGTTGAAAATCAGTACATTTTGTAAATTTTCCATACATCAAGTCACAGAATATATATTTACTGAGAAGATATTTAAAAGATCTTATTTTATCCATTTTTTGTCATGAAGATCATGAACTAATATCTTAAATTTATAGCACTTTCCAGAAAAATGCTCTGAGAACAGAAGAAGAATCACAATTCAAAGTTAATTCAAAGCTGAGCATCTGGGAAAAGTGTACTTTATTGACAAGGAAAGAGAAAGAAAAATTCTTTTGTTTTTTCCTTCCTTCCTTCCTTCCTTCCTTCCTTCCTTCCTTCCTTCCTTCCTTCCTTCCTTCCTTTTTTCTCCCTCTTCTTCTCCTTCTTTCATCTATTCTCTCCATTTTGAACAATGTAAACCAATTCCCAGAAAGTTGACTATCCAGAAAAAGCAAATGCCTGCTTTTCTTCTCCAGAGTCTGCTTTCTCACTGGTTTAAGATCACTGTTGATCTTAAACCAATCAATTGACTGGCACAAGGCCACAGTCTCTAACAGAGACTTCAGGATATATAAAATGCCTTTTTGTTATTATTGTTTACTTAAGTTTTAAACTCTATACAGTGAACCAAATAGGCATATAATAACTTAAAATATCAGATCTTCTTTTTCAGGAAGCCAGAGAATGACACAGAACTTAATTTATAGGAAAGAAATTGAAACTTTTCTAATAAGTTTAATTATCCTATTTGTTTACTTTAAGGTATTCAATTTTTTTAATTAAAAGTGGTCCTCTCTATTCCCCTACTAGAAGCTGGTGGTGCTGTGATAGCTACACAAATCCCCCTTCAGAAGTAAAGATTTACTGTCCCAGTAAGAGACAGCCCCTGGCTAGAACCAACTATATAATTTGTGGGATCCAGTACAAAAGTAAAATGTGGGGCGTGGCATCTTGTTCAAATATTATAAGAATTTCAAGGTGGTGGCAAAGAGAATTAAACCAAATATGGGGCTCTTCTGAGCACAGGGTCTTGTGGGTCTGCATGGGTTGCACGCCTAGGAAGCCCACCTGCCCTTACCTGCTAGTCAACTGTAATCATAGTCTCAGCAGAAGGCAGCTGCCTCATCCAAAGTCAGCCCTTCCCAGAGTGGACAAAATCCAATAGTTGTATTGACACAGGGATACAAAGTCCTGGCCTCCTTCACCTCAACTTTGGACAAATCTGTAGGGGTAACTCAGCTTCAAAGCTGCTAGTAGTGTAGGCTGAGTACTCCTTTGAGACTACCTCATACCTCAGTTATCCGAGTACAGGGTCTGGCTTCGTTTCCTCCCCTTTTCTTCCTTTCTTCTCCCTCTCCCCTCCCCTCCTATCCCCTTTCCTTCTTTTCCACAAGTGTTGATTGCATTCTTTAATAAAACTCTTGCATATTACTGTCTCCTAGAGTCTGCCCCTCAGAGAACCCAACCTGTGAAACCACACTTAAAAACAAAAGCAAAAACAAAAAACAAAAAATCCTGCACCTACAAACGCAATAAACATTGGCACAGCAGCCTTTCCCATGTCTATTATCTAGCCACATATAAATATTCACATGGCAGTGAGTTGTTGTATGGTAGAATGTACTACGGAACCTATAGGAGGGTAAGAGTCTGTGGAATTGTATTTAACATCTATGTTTGATTTGGCCCTTGCTACAATTTATTGAGTAGTTAATGTGGTAAGTATTTTATATAAATTAGGTTATTTAATTATCATAATAAATCTTTCAGGTATATATTCCAATTATCTCCATTCTACAAATGAAAAATAAAAGTAACAATAGAGAAGTTAAGTAATCTTTCCACAGTTAAAGATGAAAGTCTACCTGTTAAATCAAAGCTAGAGCCTTTGATTCCTACCCTATAATGTCTGTCTAAATGTTACTTTTCCCTCCTTGGCTTTTCTTGATGAACAGGAATGCCTTCAAGTCAGAAGTCCCAATGTGAACACCCAGTGTATAATAGCAATCCTGAGTTTCTCAAATCCCCATTTTTTCCAAGACAGACTTGTTTTCAAAACTAGCCCTTGACCAACTCCAGGGAACTTCACTCTGAGCCTTGGAATGTCCTACTTAATAACCATATTTGTACACCTGAGGCTTGGTCCACACTGTACAGGTTTGACCAGCTGTTTTATGTTAATTATATGATTTCTGGTGAACACCAGTTTTTGCACTGGAGGTTAGAGTCTGAGTAACCAAGATCAGTCACATAGGTGTTACATGCTTACATGACTGACCTCCAATAGAAACCCTAGACATCAAAGTTTGGGTGAGCTTTCCGGTTGTCAACATTTTGCATTTGCTGTCACACATGAGTGCTGGGAAAATTAAGTGCACTCTGTACAATTCCACTGAGATGAGATAACTGAAAGCTTTGTTTCTCTTTTACTTTAGCCCATGAGCTTTTTCCCTTTGTTGATTCTCATCTCTATTCTCTCACTGTAACAAATTATAACCACAAATATAACAGTTTCTGATTCCTGTAGGTCCTTCTAGTGAATCATTAAGTCTGACAGTGATCTTGGAGACCATGCCACATATAGCAACTGGAGAAACAACCTCACACTGAACAGAGCAAGATAGACAAATGAATCTTCCCTTCTTGTTGTCTTTGTTGCTGTCTACCTCAGGATCTATGAGGTTCTACTGAAACTGAATGTATCAACCCTCCAGAGAAGGAAGCATGGGTAGGACATTAAAACCATTGTTCTCTCACTTGCATATGTACCTAAGCTGGAGGAATGTGCATTTCCTTAGTAAATGTTTTTGCTCTGTAGGAAGAGATAGGTTCTGTTTGAGACTATATACTTTTTTTTAATATTTTAATGTTTATTTTTGAGAGAGTGAGAGAGACAAAGCGCAAGCCGGGTAGGGGCAGAGAGAGAGACAGAATCCAAAGCACGCTTCAGGCTCTGAGCTGTCAGCACAGAGTCCAACGCAGGGCTTGATCTCACGGATGGTGAGATCATGACCTGAGCTGAAGCCGGATGCTCAACAGACTGAGACACCCAGGTGCCCCAAGACTATATTTTGATCATGGTAGAGACAAAAGTCTAGAGCATGGGAGTCAGATGATGCTGAGGTTTTATCAAAAGAAAGGAGTTACAGTATAGGGTCAGAAGTGAAAAAAGAAGGGACAAGGAGAAGTTGAGAGGAATAAGAATGGAAAAAAGTTAGCATGGAAGAGAGGTCAGGTGGCTGAGGACCAAACTATTAAACACATCATAAATTATTGTATATCTATAACCCTGGCTAGCTTTTCCTCAAGGAAAAATGAGGCAGCAGGTGCAATGCTCAAAGTTCTGCCACTGAGAGGATTTTCCTTCACCACAGCACTTGACAGCCTCTTTAGGGTGGGGTTGTAGTGCTACTACTGTTCAGCTTCTCCTCGTGCCAGCATATGGTGCAGAATTATTTTCTTCTTCAATCGACTGCCACAGTGTACACTCCTTGAAGCCATAAGTGCAGAATGAGAAGGAGGAACGCTGGGAGGAGAGGCCATGGGTCCATCCCTATCTCCCACAAATGATTTGAGCACCATTGGATCTGTTAACTCATGACTCAAGTGGCAGATAAGCTTGTATAGCAGCCTGGACCCCTGTGTAACCTTTTAATTTTCTGCGCCCTAGTCAAAACTTGCAACTTTTTGGTTTACTAGGTTTACTAGGTCAGAGTAATATGTGCAAATGAAATACATGTTTCCTTCAAAATCTAAAAAAAAAAAAGCATACCAAGTGTTATGCCTCTTTCTTAGTGGTAGGAGGAATCAGATACAGCAACCTGTTCTTCACTTGGCATGGCTCAGTCCACTGAGCAAGGGTTGGTACACTATGGCCCATGAGTTAAATTTAGCCTTCAGCTTCTTTTTATATAGCCCACAAGCTAAGAATATGTATATATTTTTACATTTTAAAAAGTTATGGAGACGAAGAAGAGATGGAAAAGAAGAATAAGGAGATGGAGAAGGAGGAGGAGAAGGAAAGAAGAAAGAGAAGAAAGGGGAAGAGAAAGGAGAAGGGGAGGAGGAAAAAAGAGGAAGAGGTGAAAAAGAAACAGAGACTGTGTGTGACATAAAGCCTAATATATTTACTAATTTATGGGCCCTTTACAGAAAACGTTTGCCGGCTGTAAGTGTTTGTACATGTCTTTTCCTGCCCATAATGGCTTTCACTCCATAGGCCAAAGAAACAATATGAAGATTCAGATAGCTGACAGCATGTTCTATTCCAATTATGAATTTCAAGTTGGGGTAATAACCACAAGGTTAATTCAAGGACCCACTGAGCCCACAGTGAGATGGACTCAATTCAAAACCCCACTGATCACCTGACAGACATAAGCCCCTTCTCTGACTGATGGACCACAGTAGCATTTGGGGTGACTAGGAATTAGTTTCAGTTCAGAGCCATTGTCCAATCATTCCTAAAATGTGTGATTATTTCCCTTCTGCAATGCATAGTCATTCTGGCAAATGGAGTCAGGTTTATTTAGAGAAGGTGAGGAGGAAGATTTACAGTAAAATTTTTGGCTGAGAGAGGGGTACTTTGTCAAGGGGACCTAGCCACCCCCTCATTTAAGGCTCGCTGGGTGTTAATGGTTAGCTAATGGTTAAGTTTGGAAATTTGTCAATGGGCTGTGACTTCTGTTAACTAGATCTAGAGCTTTTTGGCTTATATAAATAATATAAGACTTCAGTAGGCTGCCCATCTATTCTACTTCTAGGAGCACCATAGCTAACCAAAGCCAAAGATCTTTATGACTCAGGTCATTCTGATATCCACATTGTCTTTCACAATTAGGTGATGCAACTTGACTTCTGCAACCCTAGAGTGTTATCATCTCCATTGAATTCTGGGAGTCCAACCCTCCATCACTCTGGCCTATAGGGAATACCTCTACCCCAGAGCTCTTCAAGAATGCTAGGACTCCTCTCTTGAATGTATTTCTCAGACACTTAGTAAAGAAAATTTACTCTTCTAGAGAATCTATTCAGGGGGAAGACAAGCATATCTTGCATGATAAATCCACAGTAGCATCCCAGTAACTTTGGATATTTTCCTACTTAGTATAGCAAGGAGGTCTGGCCTTTCAACCTCTTTTAGTATAGGCCACCCACAAGTCCAGGTTTGAAATAAACAACTATGTAAGCTGTTAGAGCCATACACAGCTCCTTAGGCTAATACACAGCACTGAAAAATTCTGCTTAAACAAATTTCAATAAATTTGGCTGGATCCAATTTTGTACTGCTTCAACCCTGATCTCACATCACTAGGATGCATTCTCATATTGTTCTTTAGACTTCAGTGGAAATAAATTGGCAAATAATGTGCAATTTTTTTTAGTATATATACCTTCTCACTAACCACATTCTGTGCTTCATGAATTCCATTGGGACTTGAATCTGTTTATATGTTTCAAAGCAATGAGAAGTAACGAAGGTAGGTCATGAGGTTGATTGGTAGTTTCTTACAAGGCAACTACCTCAGGAAAGCCCATTTGAGTGTCTTTAGACAAAGGGAAACAAATATGCTCACATAGAGGAGAGTTGATTCTACTGGAAAAGAAGACTAAAAAATATGTGAGTTCAAGGACCATAGCTTTATCAAATTCAACCATATGATCCTGTTACATCAACAAGGTCCTACTCCTTCTCAATCGATAACATAATTTTAATGTAAGACATATATATGCATTTGATTACAAGTGCCTAAATATAAGAATTTAAATAGATATTTTTTCTATTGCATGCCTTGGCACACCAGTATTACCTTTACCACTAGGAAAGGGTCATTAATACACTTAAGTCTAACCAAATAACAGAACAAATTCCAGATATCTCAGAACCCTTCCAGAGAATTCATACTTAAGATTAGATTCCTCGTGAACCACTTCTAGTGATACTCACGTATCAGTCAGGGTTTGATTCAAGAAGAAGAACTAGTAGAAATGATGTGAAAATAGTGGATTTATTATAGAAATTCACCTTACAGTACTATAAGAATTTACTGCATATTTTTACACATGCTTGTTGCTTCTGAATCTGAGCTAGAGTCTAGAGTCATTACAGCAGACAGTTGAGAGAGAGACAGATGGGTGTAAGGACAGATGGATATAAAGTGTATGGTGAGGCAGGGATGAAGAGAAGGGTGGGGAGCAAGAACTAAAAGCAATCTGTGAGAATGATCAGGGAACCTCAAGAACAACCTGGAGCCTTCTTTGGTCTCTCACCTCTTCTAAGCCTGGGACATGTGGGTGATGTGCATGGGAATGTGACGCCCTTTATCATGGAATTAAAGGAGGAGATTTGGAGAATGTTGCAGGAGCTGCAGGCTTAGTTGTCTGGCAGTAACAAGATGAGTCAGGAGATCCACACAATGGATGAGCTGCAATAGCACCTAACTGAATGCTGACCTTCCAAGCACAATCCTGGCTGCTGCTTCACTCCCATCTTCCCAACCTCATGTAAATTCCTCTTGGGACTAAACTAGCTCAGAACAACATAAGGAAGAGAGCATCAGCTTAGATAAGTTGTCAAATATGGTTTGCTATGTAAAAATAGTAACTGAAATAATATATTAAGTATACTTGGATTTCTTGTGAAAGAGAGTAAATGTTTTGATTCAAGTTGGTTTGGAGAAGCAATAGTGAGCCCACAGCGGATGGAGTGGAACAGGGCGAATTGGAAGCAGGCGTATCTGGATTAGACATATGGTGGCCATTAGGGGACTAAATAATAGGATCTTCAGAAAAATGGAGAATTTGGTGTTTGACATTCACATGCAAGTTCGTAAGGAGAAAAACCAATGAGTCTCTTCAGGTGCTTTGTTATCACCCCAACAAATAATAAATTAGGGAGGAAAGATCTAGAAATACATTTGGCTAAAGCCTACTAAAAAAAAAATGCTTTCTTCCAAGTATCTACAAAGAGGGTTGACCTATGAATGGTAGTTCTCACACTGAAGACTATGACCTCGCGAAAAGCGGTTGACTCAGAATCTGAGGGAGAGAAAGAACAAGATCCTTTCTCATGAATTTTGGCAGCTCCTTAAATAGAGAGTGAGAAGCAGCACATGGAGGAGAGATGGAGGAAGAGGAAGGCCTGTGTCAGCAGGAGTGGAGGCAGCAGGAACAGGAACCACCCATCTGTTTATGGTACCACATGATAGCAGCCACTGCAGTGGCTGGCTAAGCACCAACAGCAGACCAAAGCCTGAGACATATGCAGGGAGCACCCAAAAGTTCCCAGGTGACTATGTTCAGCAGACACAGCAGGACCACACCTGCAGCCCAAAGCTGTTATTCCCAGTTCAGCACAGAGCATAACAGAGAGGGAAAATATTTGCCCACATTAAGATTTATAGAGTAATCATAAGTTCAGGACCCAATTAGTTATTTCAGGAAATGAGGAGTCATTTGGGGAGCTGAAAGCTAGGTCTCTGTATGGACAGGGCACATGCCTTCTATAGAGGAAGTAAGGAGTGATTAACTGCATTTTTGGAGATTATCATTCAGGAGAAATTCATTGACATTCAGAGAAATTAGCTTTCCCATGCTTAGATTATATGTGATTTTTTAACGATGTCTGTGTGCTTTCATTTTTATCTCTACTTACCTAATGTAAACTTTAAGATGGAATTCTATAGCTGATTCGTATCCCAGAGTTTTAGGTTTTTGATCATATAATTCCTAAAGACTATTCATATTTCAAGCGACTCTCAGTTGTCTTTGTTAATATAACAGAATACGTTTGCTTATTTATTTGTTTATTTATTTTTTGCTTATTGGACTCAATTAGAATACAGCTGTAAATGTTTTGAAAGGGTAAATATTTTGCTACTTTATTCAATGAGATACACATTTATACTCTGTAATAAACATTATTTCTACATCATGAAAATCACTATCCAACACAGGTTAAGTAGTAATTGAATATACTGATAATAAAATCATTGTATTTGAAAACAGCAGAGAAGTTCTAGCCTGCTAAAGTACTGCTGATTAAACATAAATATGGGAAGTATGAGAAATTTGAAATTTTTGAGATTCTGCCTTCTATGACTGCATAAACATCTGCATGCATGAACATTTTGCATATATTTGTGGTATTGAGATATTCTAAATTTACACTTGAAATATTACCAAAAATGTTAGGTTTCCTTCTTTTTTTTTAGATACACACAAAAAATGTTGTTACTTTTTCTGTAACAGGGTGAGAACATACATGTGAAACTGAAAGAGAAAAAAATAAAGTTGGTGATATTTCTCTGAACATAGTGGTTTATTTAGCCTGAGAAAATAAAAGGGAAATTTCTCTACTACTGCCACCTTGTGGTTTAATATGTATGGACAGACTGGAAAAGATCATTAACTACAATATTTTGAATGTTTTCTTCTGTTTTTTGTTTTTTTTTTTTGTCTTTGTTTATGTTTTTTAAATAGAGAAGAGCTATCTAGGAGCTGTATGACCAGTTATGTGGAAATAAATAATTCACCATAACACTAATACATGACAATTACATTGATATACCTCATTTCTCAACTACTTATGGTAAGTATGTGTTATATAACATAGATGCACATTTTACCTTGAAGGAATCTTAGGGATAATCTAATAAATCATTTAATATTACAAGTGTGAAAAATCAAATATTTTCTTTCTATTATATCATGATTGAGTAGATAGAAAAGGACAAATACAAAATGTGGTTCTTTAAATTGTATAGGACAAAAGTTTTTAGGGAAAAAAATTTAGTTTTAGAATACTTAGAAGCAATATTATGAAATCAAAAGTGATTAAACTCACATGTTTAGTGCTTGTCATGTACAAAGCAATTTTTGAAATAATTTATTTCTTCTCCTATCCAATAGCAGAATCCCTACTTTTTTTTTTCTTTTTGAGAGAGAAAGAGCATGTGAGTGGGAAAGAGGGGTAGAAGGAGAGAGAATCTTAAGCAGACTCCATGCTCAGCTCAGAGCCTGACAAAGGTCTCCATCCCACTACCCTAGGGTCATGATCTAAGCCCAAATCACAAGTCCGACGCTCAACCAACTGAGCCACCCAGGCGCCCGAGAATCCCTACTTTTAGTTGGTGTCTTTCCTCAGCTTTTCTTAAAGACAGGCATGGCTAACTATGTGACTAAATCCTGACCCACAGTACATAAGAGCAAGTGATTTGCACAGTTTTTAGGTTACTCCTTACAGGGTAGGCTGTGCTCTTTCTTCATGTTGAAAATAGACATGGAGGTGAGTTCTTTTGGATCATGTGGATGAGGAAAACCCACAAGGATGGAAGAACAAAACGCTAGAAAGAACTTGGGGTCCTGACACCATGAGTAACCACACCAGCTCTGAACTTAACACTCAAACTCTGAAGTGTAAGAAAAGTAAATTTATACCTCATCTCTGTTATTTTGGGACTTTTTATTCTAGCTAAATTTATGTCTGAACTAGTAAAATGTGACCTTTTTTTTTTTTTAAATGAGTAGCTGACAATTTCAGATGCTGCAGAAAAATAAAGTAAGACAAGGGGCATGTATTAGTTTGCTAGAGCTGCCAAAACAAAATAGCATGGACTGAATTACTTAAATAATAAAAGTGTGTTGTGTTTTTTATCTCAGTTCTGGAGGCTAGAAGTTCAAGATCAAGATGTCAGAAGAGTAGGTTTCTTCAGAGTCCTTGCCCCTTGGCTTTCAGATGGCTGCCTTTTCACTGTGTCCTCACATGACCTTTCCTTGTGTGCAGGTATGTGTGTCCCAATCTCTTCTTGCTATTAAGACACCAGTCATGTTGGATTAGAAACCAACTTAATGACCCAATTTTAACTTCAGCACCTTCTTAAAGATCTCTCCAAATGCAGTCACACTTTGAGGTACTATAAGGGTTAGGACCTCAACACATGAATTTTGAAGATATGCAATTCATCCCCAGAGTGAAAGTGTTTATTGGTTAAATTAAAAATGCTATATATCAGGTACTTTAGATCAACATACCTGTTGCCCAAACCAAGGTATAAATATTTGGGGTAAGTCTCCCTTAAAGAAAAATATCAAATTCTCAGTTTTTGTGTGTCTCCATTAATAATTTGTTTTCTCTGGCCTATGTGTCCTTTCATTTCTTTTTTCAACCTCAAAAGGTTAGTCAACTTTCACTGTCCTTTGTGGATTCAGCCCTTTGTCCTTTTCACCCCTGTATCTACTTTCTTTCACAAAGACAACTCATCTAGTCACATAGCTTCTAATATCCCCTGCCTCGGTCTTTCCACACATCTCCAGGCTCATATATTCACAAATTGTCTATTTGACATATCTATGTGGATATATAACAAATATCACAAACATAATGTGTCCAAAAGACTCCTTGATTTCTTCCCCTAAGTCATTTTCCTCCCAGGTTTTCTCATCTTCATAAATGGAACCACTACCTATAGGCTTTCTAAAGCCAAATCGTAGGTATAATCCTCAATTTCTCTCACTCATCACCCCCAACTCTCCAGCGTCCTCAGAATCCACAATGAAACTGAATCAACTATTCTGCCAAAACATACCTAGATTCCATACCTCCTCTGCATCTTTACTGTGGTGATTGTAGCTCAGGCACCACAATCTGTCATGGCAACCCTTGCACTAGCTCCTAACTGGTCTTCGTGTTTCTACTCTTGATTCGTACAGTTCATTTTCAAATCAGCATCCTCAAATCAGGGGCGCCTGAGTGGCTCAGTCAGTTAAGCATCAACTTCAGCTCAGATCATGATCTCAAGGTTCTTCAGTTCAAGCCCCGCATCAGGCTCTGTGCTGACAGCTCTGAGTCTGGAGCCTGCCTCAGATTCTTTGTTTCCCTCTCTCTCTGCCCCTTCCCCCACTCATGCTCTCTCTCTCTCTCTGTCTCTCTCTCTCAAAAATAAACATTAAAAAAATTTTAAACATGAATCAGATCATGTCGCTCTCCTGCTTTAAATTCACTAATGATTTTCCATTGCACAAGAAGTAACATCTAAATCCTTCACTATAACCATGTGGGGCCCTATATAATCAGCTCTCTGGCTCCCCTCTCATGATGAGACTGCATCTCATGCCATTCTCTTCCTTGCTCATTTTGCTCCTCCATGATGGTTCTCCTCTTGTGTTGTGAATGCTTTAACTTCATCGACTATTTGAAGTCTTTTCTCTTCCAAAAGGTCATTCAGGTTTCCACTCCAATGTTACCTTTCAGTAAGGCCTTCCCTGACTACCCAGTATAGATCTCAACCGCAGCACTCTTTATCACATAAGTCTCTTTAATGTTCTGTAGAATACTTCCCATATCTGAATTTGCTCTTGAATTTCCCACTTGCTGAATTTAACTTATTTGTTAATTTAGGAATAGTTTATCTTCTCCACTATAACATCAACTACCTGAATGCAGAGACCTCATCTGCTTTGGTGGCCACATTATCCATAACACCTAAAATAGAGTCTGGCAACAAATATTTTTGAATAAATGATGCATGAATGTCTTAAACTGCTTTGTGGAATGTAGATTATAATCTATGATGACAGGCCAGAATCTGGGTGACCAGAACTTGAGAGAAGATAATGCAATCGTCAAGGCACAACTCACAACATTTATGACAATTTCCTCCTTGAAATGAGATTTAAGATATCTAAGTGCTCTCTTAGGGGGATATTCTTTGCATTCATATATTCTAATAGTTCTGAAATCCTTATCCCTTGAACTAACAATTTCCCTGAAGTCCAGAAATAATTATCAAAGTAATTCTTAGACATTATCTGTAAATCTCACAAGTACCTCAAACACAGCATGTTGAAAAAATATAGTGTTTTGTTTCTTCCTTTTCCTCTCTGGAAGTAAAAAAAAAAAATCTGCAAACTTTTGGTCCTAATTCCACAACCAGATATATGATATTGGGCCATTTTGCCTCTTCAAGTCTGCTTCATCATTAAAATTAAAGAGCACATCTAGGTGACCTCAATTGTTTCTTATAACTTTATCTTTCTATGATGTAATGGCTGAGTAATGTTAAGCCATTTTCCCTCCAAATTACTGTACCTAAGTAGCCCCAAAAATGATTAAGCAACCAGTTGCCCTACTGGACCCAGAGTGGACATAGTCAAATAAACTCTGAATGTAAGATCATTTGCTGATAGGGCCTGTCATTCCAAGCAAATCGTTCCAAGCTCTGTGACTCAAGAACATTTTTAAACAGACATACCTCTGACAATCACACTTTCCACTTACTTATTATTTATGTACCAGGTAATTTGTAATTTAGAGCCAAAACAGACCCACAATCCACTCTGTAGTACTTTACTTTCCTATGTTCTGTTTATGTTTAAAATTTCACTTAACATCTTTCTCTTCTTTGAAGAAATTCTAGAATATTTACACCTTCCTGTCACTACCTTTAACACTCATTTGTCAGTTGATGCCTTGTTTTTAAAGTCATTCTATATAGTCTCTCACACAGTTCCCCCCCCCCCCCCCGCCATGGCATTCAGTATTGTTCCTTGCATATGGTGTGTGATTGGTAAATATATGAGAATAGGGATTATTATCATACTGAAACCTACCTTTATCTCTAAAAAAAACAAAAAAAACAAAAAAACACTGTTAAGACAAATTTGGGTGCCATAGGTCAAGAAATATAGCCAGCTGGTAACACAGCAACAGATAAAGAAAGGTCTCAGGGTCCACTCATAAATTTTATAGATTACTTCTTTACATTTTACATTAACTTCCCCAATCCTTTTTGAATCCCCTCTATCACTACAGCAATTCACAACCAGTATGAAACAGGATTATGATCAAAATAAGCAAAAAAAGCCATTTGGATATTTATTCTTAGGATTAAGTCCAACATTCTTATCTTCTATATGCAAAATATTACAATATTGACCTACTATGCCTACTAGCTAATCCTGCAAATACTTCCCATGTATCCAAGCACAATAACTCAGAAAGGCTATAGAGAGTATTGTTCATAGAGTCAAGGAAGCTGATTCTTCAGGGCCCTGGCCTTACATTCTCCTTAAGAGGTTTGAATTATGTATTCATAACTTTTTATTCTTTTTCTTAAAGTGAGCTGCACAAATTGTATGAGTTTTGGACCCCACGAACCCTGGATCTACCCTTAAGTACTTGGTATACCACTTAAATATGTATGTGTCTTCCCATAATGTCTAGCATCCATCCCTCAAGATACACCAAAATGACATAAAATATCACAGAACTAAAACATAAAAGTCAAGGAAGTGGTTCATAGATTAATTTGCTACAAAAGAGTCTTTAAAATCCCTTAAGCAGTTGGAATGGAATGTCAAGCATGTACAAATCTACTTCTACTTCTTTGATTATGAAAATGCAGTATGCTGAATAAAAAGGCTGTTATTAATAAAATAGCTACCAAGCATGGTTTAGATAATGAAATTCACCTCATAGAAGGTGCCATTAATCATAGTTTTCTTAATAGAAGAAAAAAAATATGTTGGTGTGGAATCAAGGGAAGCTGAACAGGGAAAGTTAAAAGGATTTTCTTTGCTAAAGGGTAATCCAATACAGCTGTCCATATGGTGATGAGGACTGCTCTTTTGGGACTTTTCCATGAATGATGAGTTTGTCATAAAAGATCAAGATTATAGGATTCTTCATAAGATGATAAAAATCTAAGAGATACTCAGAGAAACATAAATAGAACCTAGCATTATTGTCCCCACTTAACAAACAGTGTTAAGTGAAGACTAAAGATACTATGTCACCAGCAACCAATACAACACATATATAATAAGCAGCTGGCTTACATTTAAACTATATTTGCAACATAGAATACAAAGGGCAAAAACTATACTGCATCTATTGGAGGGGGAAAAGAGGCTTTTAATTATTAGAGGGAGAAGATTACACAAGCATCCTAGCAGATAGAAAAACTAATAAAAATGACAGGTGAGGTGAGTTTGTGAGAAAGGAGAAAAAGGGAATGGCACCAATATTTTTTTTCTATGTTGAGCAAATAATGAAGATGAGAGACAACAATGAGGAAGAAACACCTCTCTATGTTATTCCCTTTAGAGGATTCAAGAGAGATGATATGTGAGTTTTCTCCCTGGGGCACCTCACAATTTGAAAGGAACAAATAATCGGACTGAAGGTCAGGAGACTACGAGATGGTGACCCCTGCATAGAGGTCTGAAGAGAATAATCCTTGGGGAAGGGAGAGGGGAGTGGCAGCTAGCACAAAGAAGAATGGGATTTAGAGTCAAAGTAATCTGAAATCTAATTGTGATAACCTTATCAGATTTAGAGACCTGGATGAATAAAATGGTATTCAATGAGATGTGTTTAAGGACCCAAAAGTTTCAAGTCAACATTTCTGTAACTAAAAAGCATCTACTTTATTTATTTTGTTTTCATTAGCAAGGGAAAGGTTTTTTTCCCTTGGTTTTTCAAATGCTGTGGCAGAACATTTCCTTAGGACAAATCAGTGTCACAGATAGGATGCATCTAAAATTTTAAATGTGTTTTGGTGTTTGGTCAAGAGATCACCTCTGATCGATTGGCCGGCTTACTTGGGAGTGGAGGGGGAAGGTGAGCACCTTGGGACCTCAAAGGGCAGCTCAGGGCCTGCGGAAGGGAAAGGTTCATTATTTGCACCACGCTACTGAGATGGCAGCCCCAGAACTTGCAAGACATTACTTCAGTATGACAATTTATTTCTAGTTAACCTTTGCACAATTGCCTGTATTTAATGCTGGAGTTCATGGACAAAGCTTGACAAAACCTATATTACAGTGCTTAATTTATGTATAGTAAGCTATAATATGGTTAATTAGAAATTGATCAAAATTTCTTCTTCCATAAAGGAGGGCAGAGTTTAGTTAGGCTACTTCCTCAGCAGTTTAACTTTCCGATGTGGTTTAAAGGTTAAAATAAATTAGTAACCTGTTCTCCAGTAGGAGTTAAGTAACTTGCCAAGCAAAGAAACTTCAATATCTGTTTTGCTGCCATTTCATTCCTGCAACAGCTTTTAGTTCCATGAAGCAGTTTTAAATTATTAGGGTACAACAAAAAAATTATATGAAAAGAATACTGGGCCCCATTTGGCAGCATTATTTATATGAAGTCTATTCAAAATTTGATGGGTAGACTGGATAGCCTCTGATAATATAGAGGCCCATGATGATTGGCATTATGTCTTGAAAAAGGATAATCATACACATGAAACCTCTGAGAATGCTGGAGGATATATTGAAATACACTCCTAGATACTAATGAGAGGTTTATAAATTGGTATAAACATTTTTGGAACAAGTCAACAAATTCTATTAGAAAAAAAAATGTATCATTTATATTTCTTATGAATAATTTTCATCTTCAGAGTATATCCTAAGGAAATAGAAATTCAATCAAAGATGAATGTGAAATTATGACTGTCATAGAATTATTTGTAATATTGAATTGGTGGAATCAGCTTTACAGATGAACAAAAGGGAACTGTTTAAGTAAAGTACTCCATATTCAAGTTGAAAAAGTATCCAAAAAGTCCTTAATCATGAAGTCTGCAAAAATATTAAAGACAGAAAAAAAATGTTTACATTATAATTTCGTTAAAAGATAGAATATGGCTAAATCATGATACAACTATAGCTAGAGGCATAGCTAGATAGAGAATAAATAGGAGAAATAAGCAGTCGAAATCTCTTAGAATTATGGGAAATTTTTATTTCTGCATTTTCTACAATGTGCATGCATCACTAATGTAAACATAAATACTGAAGATGTGAATATTTCTTCTACTTGAACATTTGAAGACACTGAATAGCTCTATCCCTCATAAATCCTGAAATTATTTGTATGAACCAGAAGTTAGACATGAATATACCATTAACTGTCTTTGATCAAAATAATTCTGGGACGCTTGGGTGGCTCAGTCGGTTAAGCGACCGACTTCAGCTCAGGTCACGATCTCGCGGTCCATGAGTTCGAGCCCCGCGTTGGGCTCTGGACTGATGGCTCAGAGCCTGGAGCCTACTTCTGATTCTGTGTCTCCCTCTCTCTCTGCCCCTCCCCCGTTCATGCTCTGTCTCTCTCTGTCTCAAAAATAAATGAACTTAAAAAAAAAAATAATTCTTATCAGAACAACCCTAAATATATTAGCTTGGACTTTTAAGTAGGTCTTGTTAAAACTAGGACAGGTGGAGTAGAAAAATTTATTAATATTATTCTTAAAATTGCCACGGAAACTTTAATATGAAAAAGGAAAGGAAAGGAAGGAAGGGGTGGAGGGAGAAATGAAGTTAAGAAAAGAGGAAGAATAGAAAGAAAAGTATAAAAAAAAGAGCAAACAAAAATAGTCATTTTAATTCCAGGGGCAGGGGGAAATTCATGAAGTCCCTTAATGTAACCTATGGGTTTATCCAACACTCTGTACTCTGGATGTAATTGGACCTAGTCTTAAAGTTTCTGGGACAATAAAATCAATAGGTATCCCCTTTCTACGATTTCCAATTTTTTGTTTTCTACAAAGATGAGAAAATATTCTGCTATCTAGATTAAATTGGGGAGGGCTAAGATAGGTTCCTCCAGATAACCAAAGCTATTAGGTATAGATCAGTACTGCAGTGATGCTTACAAATACGATCAAGATACCAAGACTCCCTTTGGTAACTTCTTAGAACTGTCCAAATTCTGTCTTACTGCTCAGCAAGTGGACAACATATGCCCAAGTATGACCGGATCATACCAGGTGACCCTGTGGTGGTCACACAAACATTCATGAAAACAGCTAATGGGAAGTGCAAAGCTAAGAATAATTAGATACTGACTCTAACCATATGGACCATCTGCCAAACAGCCAAAGCCCAGAAAGCTGATGTAGAGCAGATGGTGAGTCTGGCTGTTTTTGTGGGTATTGGACGCTTGGTAATGAATCAGAACACCTATTTAAATGTTATTTTATATAAAAGTTTTGATGATATGAGACAAGATCCCATGATTTCACTCAGAACCAAATGTATATCTGGTCATTCTAGAGTAAATAAAATAGATACAGATAATGTTTAAGATTTTATACATTAAGATTTTTTTTCCGTGAAGGTACTTTTTTCCCTTTTCTGTGGTATTTTTCTTATGAATTTTGACTACTTCTATGATAAAAACCAATGTTTATTTATTTACTTAAAGGGCAGCAATCAATTCAGTGCTTTTCTTTCTGTTTTATATCCATTCCAAACAAAAGAGGTAAACCCAGAAACTAGTTCCCCAAGCATGCTTGGCAATCTATAGATTGTTGAGGGGTTTTACTACCATGTCTCAGCCAGAGTCAAGTGAAAAGAATCAGAATGAATGCAGAGGAGAGAAAAAGTAGCCAGAATCTGCTTATTCAGTTACCAGAGGTAAAGTCTGGGGCAGAAGGATAATCCATTTGCAAAGACTAGCTCTGACCTGTTAGAGAACAGTCTTTGTTAGTACTGAGAAGTAGTCTATAAATTGGGCACAGAAACTAGAAATCCAGAAAAGTGGTACACATTTTCAGTGCAGGCGGGAGGCAGACATAGTTCTGGGAGAGATGATTATGGGAATCATGCCAGCTGTCACTAGAACAGTATCCCAGTAGGGTATTGAGGTTCATGTCAAATGGTTTGGGGTCAGGGGAAGTCCCATGCATGGGTAAACGGGTGGCATGGGAGGCAGGGCATGAATGACTTTAAGTACTTGGCAAAATGAAAAATGAAAACCAAGCAAAAGGCCTTTAAAATGCTAATACTGTTCATAAGGGAATCAAGATGTTAGACAGAGAAGTTAGGAGTTTTCTAATTTCAATGTCATATCAGTCCCTGGGTTTTCAATTGCCACATAGATCTCAAGAAAGGTTGGCTGTAGAGATTCAAGAAATGATGAAAAGGGTGGGCACTGGGTGGCATAACTACACACTTGTTAGGAATGACAGAGGCCCAGGTCTTCTAGATAGCATCCTGGCACAATCCGTGAAGAACTGAGCGGGGTAGAGGCAGAGAAATTAAATTAGGGCCTGACCATGTCTCAGAGTGGAACATAAGTTCTACTCAGATAAAGTATTCTTCTGTTATAATTTATCTGAGTCACCACTTCACATATCTATGTTGTTGGACCCCAGGAAAACTAGCTCAGGTTCAAATGTTTACATCACCATTTCTGGGCATAAGCAATGCAAAGTTTGTATCTTGTCACTTATAGGACATCCTATGAATTAAAAAGCATATACTTGATATGCTGATATTAATAAAACATATAAAAATATTTGCTTGCCGAGCTATAATCCTCAATATTGATTTATGAAAGGAATGTATCAGTAGATCAAGAAGTGAATTTCATTGCCATATGAGACAGCGAAGATAGTCCTTTCATAAATAAATATCTTAACCCCAAATGGCTTTGTATAAATATATATACTAGGTACAAAATGGAAACAGGCACAGGCATGGAAATGAAATTAAAAACAAAGACATCATCCTAAGTGTCCATTGATAGATGAAAGGTTAAAGAAGATGTGATATGTATACAACGGAATATTAGCCATAAAAAAAATGAGATCCTGCCATTTGCAACAATATGGGTGGAATTAGAAGGTATTATGCTAAGTAAATAAGTCAGACAGAGAGAAACAAATGCCATATGATTTCATTTACACGTGGAATCTAAAAAACAAAACAAATGAACAACAAAAAAATAGAAACAAATCCATAAATATAGAGAAAAAACTGGCGATTGCTGGGGGATGGAGGAGCAAAATAGGTAAAAGGGAGTGGGAGATACAGGTTTCCAGTTATGTGAATAAGTTATAGGGATGAAAGATACAGCATAGGAAATATACCATTTCATAGTGACAGATGGTAGCTACACTTAGAGTGAGGATAGCATAATATATAGAGTTGTCAAATCACTATGTTGTACACCTGAAACTAATGTAGCATTGTGTGGTAGCTATACTTCAATAAAATAAATAAAATAGGGGCATCTGGATGGCTCAGTCGGTTAAGCAGCCAACTCTTGGTTTTGGCCCAGGTCATGATCTTGCGGTTTGTGCGTTTGAATCCTGCATCCGGCTGCTCACAGACCATGCAGAGCCTTCTTGGGATTCTCTCTCTCTCCTCTCTCTCTGCTCTTCCCCTGCTCCTGTTGTTACTCCACACCCTTGTCTGCATTTTGTATCGTCAGTTCTGGGTGTTGGCTATTCTAATGGATGTGGGGTGACATCTCATTTTAATTTTCATTTCCCTGATGACATAAAACATAGAGTATCTTTTCAAATGTGTATCTGCCATCTATACATCTTCCTTGATGAGAAGTCTATTAAGATTTTTTTAGACCATTTCATAATTGGATTGCTTGTTTTCTTATTGTTGAGTTTTGAGGGTTCTTTGTATACTCTGGATAATAGTTTTTTCTCAAACGTCTTTGTAAATATTTTCTCCCAGCCTGTGGCTTACCTTTTCATTCTCTTGACAGTGTCTTTTGCTGAGCAGACTTATTCTTTTTTTTAATTTGAATGAAGTTCAGCTTAACAGTTATTTATTTTAGGAATCATTTCTTTGGTGTTGTAGCGAAAATGCCATTGCCATACCCAAGGTCATCTAGATTTTCTCCTATTTATCTTCTAGGAGGTTTATAGTTTTATATTTCACATATATATGTCTGTGATTCTTTTAAGTTATTTTTGTGAAGGGTACAAAGTCTACATCTAGATATTTTCTCTTTCTCTCTCTCTCTCTCCTTCTCTTTTTATGTTTTGTCACCATTAGTTGAAAAGATTATTTTACTCCATTGTATTGCCTTTGCTTCTTTGTCAAAGATCAGTCGACTATATTTATGTGGGTCTATTTCTGGGCTCTGTATTCTGCTTTATTCATCTATCTGTCTATTATGTCACCAACAGAACAGTATCTTGATTATTGTAGCTTTTTAGAAAGTCTTAAAGTCAAGTAGTGTTACTCCTCCAATTTTGTTCTTCTTCAATATTGTATTAACTATTTTGAGTCTTTTGCTTACCCATTTAAATGTTAGAATCTGTTTATCAATATCCATAAAACAATTCAGTGAGATTTTGATAGGGTTTGTATTGGGTCTATAGATCAACTTGGAAAAAAAAAAACATGACATCTTGACAATATTGAGTCTTCCTATCTATGGATAAGGAATCTCTCTTCGTGTATTTAAGTCTTATATTAAATCTTTAATCAGAGTTTTGTAGTTTTCCTCATATATATATTATACATATTTTATTAGGTTAATACTTAAGTATTTTATTTTGAGGGTGCTAATGGAAATAGTAATTTTTTACATTTCAGATTCCATATTTTTATTACTAGTATATAGGAAAATAATTGACTTTCGTATATTAGCGTAGTTTCCTGCAATCTTGCCATAATCATTTATTAGTTTCAGGTTTGTTGCTGTTGTTGTTGTTGTTGTTGTTGTTGTTTGTTGATTCTTTCAGAATTTCTACATAGGTAATCATGTTATATACAAACAAGGCCAGTTTTATTTCTTCCTATCTAATCTGCATACCATTTGTTTTCCTTTCTTGTATTATTGCATTAGTTACAACTTCCAGCATAATGTTGAAAAGTATTCACGAAAGGGGACAACTTTGCTTTGTTCCTGATCTTAGTAAGAAAGCTTCAATTTTTTTACCTTGAGGTATGATATTAGCTATAGGTTTTTTGTAGATGTTTTTTTACCAAGTTGATGAAGTTTTCCCATATTCCTTGTTTACTAAGAGTTTTTATTATGAATGGATGTTGAACTTCGTCAAATGCTTTTTCTGTATCTATTGATATTGGTCTATAGTTTTCCTATAACATCTTTGTCTAGTTTGTATGGTAATATGGCCTCATAGAATGATTTAGGACATATTTTCTCTTTCCTGAAAGAAATTGTAGAGAATTGGTATGATTTGTTTCTGAAATATTTGGTACAATTCACCAGTGAATTCATCTGGGCCTGCTGACTCCTGTTTTGGAAGTTTATGAATCACTGATTCAACTTCTTTAACAGCGATAGGGCTATTCAGATCACTGCATTAACTTTTGAAAGTCTGATAAGAGGGGATTAGATAGAGTCATAGAAAACTTAATCCTACAGATGGTCCAAATTAAACTAAATGTGGATATTTATATATCTTTGAGTGAAGAATGATACAAGGATCATCCCTGTATTCTCTACCTGCTCAGATTTCCAATCGTGGATTAGTTTTATCTGTCCTTCTCTAATAAGAAGTGATAAAAGTTATGGCACCTGTTTCAAGTCAAACCAAGTAGAGTACAATTTATTAACTGAACATCTACAAAGCAAGTAAAGTCTACCCTCAAAGAATTTAAAATTTTCTGGGGAAAGTAACTGAATGAAGTTATTTTTAAACAGCATAATTTATATTTAATTAGAGTATGTTTCCCATAATGCAAGAGAGAGAGATAATAATAATAGCTAACATTTAGTTGGCACTAACTGTGTGCAGGACATTCTTCTAAGCAGTAGGATAGTTCTTGGAGAAGAATTCATTTTATTAGGCCATAAAGATGGGAAAAACTTCAACTATTTGAAAGATATCCTAGGCAAAGAAAAACAGCATGAAAGAAAAGTAACAGGTAAGAAAATAGAGAATATGATTAATGGAAGTTATTGGGCATGACTACTGTATAAGTAGGAAGAAAGTAAGAGATAAACCTGGACACCTAGGCAAAAGCCACATGATAGAAACCTTGGATGCCATTAATCTTAGAAGGGTTGAGCAGAGAAATGACTAGGCATCTCCACAAAAAACTGCATTTTAGAAACTATTGGCTTTGGTTCCAATGAGATGGAATAATGGGATTGAGCTTTAAAAATACAAGCATATGGGGTACCTGGGTGGCTCAGTTTGTTAAGCATTGACTTCGGCTCAGGTCATGATCTCTCAGTTCACAAGTTCAAGTCCCACGTCAGGCTCTGTGCTGACAGCTCAGAGCCTGGAGCCTGCTTCAGATTCTGTGTCTTCCTCGCTCTCTGCCCCTCCCCCACCACATTCTGTCTCTCTGTCTCTCTCTGTCTCTGTGTCTCAAAAAAATAAACATTTAGAAAATTTAAAAAATAAAAAATACAAGCATGTATTTCATATGATACCATGAAAACAAACAAGCTTAATAAAAATAAGTAAATAAACAGACTGGACAGCTAATATATTGACTAGAAATTGTGTTCTGCTACCTATCATACATAAATAATGGCTCAAATAATTACAGAATTTTTTATTGCTCATTTGTTTGTTTGTTTTTAATCATTTGCCAGCAGTCCAAGGCTGGTGAGGAGGCTGAGTGATGACTTCAGAGACTCATCTGATTCTTCTCCCTGTTCTTCCATTGTTAGCATGGGATTTCAATCTCATGTTTGCAAGCTGATTGCACACCTCAAGTCAGGCATCTGTATCTGAGCAGAGTTAAGGAACAAGGACAGAAGGAAAGGGAAAAGGGCAAAAGCCTAGCAGTGTAGTGGCTTTTTACTCAGAACAGCAAGTCTTCCTCAGATACTTGGGACATCTCCTTGTTAGAATTGTGTCTCATGGCCATCCACAGCATGAAGGAAGTGAAATTTTACTTTCCATTGTCTATAATATTAGGAAAATAGAGAGGGAAATTGGAATAGGAGAGATATAGAAGGAGGCTTCTGTATCTGCCAAACTAGAGGATTCTGTACAACAAACATTAGAGAAGTACTTGGGTCTAGTAGATCCCTTTGTTTGCCTGCTCAACCGTGATCTTCCCCATGATCCTTTCAGTGGTTTTGTTCAGAAATCTAGAGTCTTGTGCTCAGGCTCCAGTTCCAGCCCCAAGAAAATAATAATTCATCTTAGCCAATCATAAAACCCCATACCTCTTTGCCAATGATTAGATTAAGAATGATCATATGACCCAGTTTTAGCCAATGAGCCATAAGGAAAAGTCTACTGGAAGCTTATAGGATAAGATTTTCTCCCTGATAAAAAGAGAAACAATCCCCCCCACCCCTGCCCAGAACTACTGTTGCCATCTGTGAGAATGAGGAAAGCTAAAACACAGATAGCAGAGTGGAGAAATGAAAACTAAGTGGGTCCCTGATGACTTCAGTGAGTTATTGAATCAGCCCTGGAACCACCTTCCCCTGGATTTCTTATTATTTGAGATAATAATTGCTTAAACCACCATTAATTCCAGAGCTTGTGCTTACATCCTCAAGTATATTAACTGTCATAATATGAATGCAACATTCAAATCAAGATTCTGGGAATCTAGAGGAGAAATAAGGAATAAAATTCAGGTCACAGATTATGGTCCAAGATTGAAGTTCATGGATACAGCTGTAACAGAGAATAGAATCACACAGAAATGGGAAGGGTTCACTATAAAGTCACTTTATTTTGGGGTACAATTTGCTCATACAAAATCGAATTTCAGAAATCTAAATAAAAGTTTAAGTCCCATTATTTGCCAACATAGTCTGTGATAATTTTATGGACTTAACTGTTGGTGCAAAAATCACTGCATTATTATACACTGGTTCTTGAAATTGCTTAAAAGACAGCTCTGGAAATTGCTGTGATGGGAGTCGGACACTAATCAGGACTTGGGCAAGTGTCCAGCAGGTTTGGCATAGCACATCTGGCAGAAAAGCAATGGGTGTGTCAGGGACTGACATGAGAAAACTCTGACATTAAAAGCTTTTCTGTAACTTTTTTCTCCCATGCCATCATTCTACTTGCTTTCATAAAACACAAACCTTTATTAAGCTGAGCAAAATTCAGAGCAGAAATAAAATGATGATAAATAACATATCATGAAGTTATTTCATTGTGAAATGTATTTTCAGGAGGCACCAGAGAAAGAAAATGTAATATAGCTGGTGATAGATATTTTGTGATAATACCTATTTATAATTAGGGTCATGCCTAGGCTAGGATGGAGGTGTGATTGCTAGGACAAATCATAGCGTAAGCTTTTCCCTTCCCATGCTCAATATTTTTATACAGTTAAAATGTGTTCAGAATAAATCTCAAGGGCACTCTTGAAGAAGAAAAGAATGGGAAAGGTTATAACACAGTCTTTGGAGAAGTGAAAGAACAGTCCCTCCAGCTGTTCTTTGATATAGTGGAGAGGTTTATACCCTAGTTAAATGTATTAGAATCTCATCTGACTGTCCTAGAGTTGTCATGGTTTACAAAAAACTTCAACATAGAAAATCTCACTTAAAACTTGAAGCACTCGTAAGTAGCAAGCACTAAAAATTCTTCTCTGGTGATCTGTATGAACCTCTTCCACAACGTTCATCCTCCACTTTTCTCTTCAGTTTTCTGTGGCCCAAAGGGATGAACTCTACAGGCTCTGTTACTTCAGCCCATTTGCCCTCTGGCTTCGAATGGGAGGCATGACTAGGAGATCAGAAGCCAGGAGAACGGGTTCTTCTTCCCCAGCTCCCTCATTACTTCAATGCCACAATTTCTCAGCTGCTCTGCTCTTGGGCCTCAGCTGATGATGGAATACCATGGCTCCCATTCTCACAAGGCTCCAGGAGTATGAAAACAGCTTCCAAGCTATTTAGTTCCTCAGAGTATCAACATCTATATTGACTCCCACACCTATATTCTTGTTCCCAAGAGTCACTTATCTGTCTTATGTTCTCAGTCCAGTTATCCCCTTTATACTATATTACCTTTATGTGTTTGCATCCCAAATAACTGTTTCCTTCTCTCTATTCCCACCAATCACCAGAGAAACTCAAGATACCAATATCCAAGACCTAGAAGATGACCCAATATGGCATAATTTAAGAAGGGCTTTCATCAGTGTTCATTTTAGGAAAGTATTTGAAATGTAAGTTCATTGAAGCATATTTTCCTATCACTCTCATAAAAATTCTTCTGCTGAGTAAGACTGAAAAGATTTGGGAAGGAATGACTTATTAAAAAGTAAGATCAGTGCAGTACAACTACATCTCCTAAACTGTTTTTTTTTTGAGAAATATGATTAAAAACATAATATGCCATTTTTATGAAATGTACATTTGATCCATCATTCAGGTCAGCACAGCTCTGGAGGCACATAATACTTAGAGGAACATTTAATTTATTGGGGCCATGAAAATAGTTAAATAGCAGTCTTATCAAGAAGCAGAGATACATTCTCTGTTTCAGTTTTATCCTTTGCTGTGAAGTACATAAATTCATTCATAGAAATACTTTTGAAAAAAATCATAGCAACAACTTTCTATTCTATTTTTCTCTTTCTGAAAGCATGATAATCTTGGCTGTATGTAAAATGATACTATTGAAAAGTGTTGCAAGAGTAGGAACAAAAAATTAGATCTTGTGCTTTAATTACATGATAGCTTCTCCTTAGATGACCTTTTCGTTTTTATTTTGAGAATCAACCAAATATTTTAAGTTGAAAATTAACCAAATTGTTGTAAAATTAATTATTTGATTATGTGATTTTTCTTCTTAGACTAGAAGCTTCTTGAGAGCAGGTATCAGATATTAATAATTTCTGTACTTTCAAATCTATCCTGGCATATGGTGGGTACTCATTATATTGAGTTACTTGTGGTATGTTCAGCAAAAAGCTGCTCTGATGATACTTTGCCATATTTGTATTAAGTGCAAAACGGTTTCCAATGTCTATAGTGCTGTTTTTGGTGTAATGGGGCATATATTTTTTCTTTTAATATTTCTCAGAGACAGCATATCAATAAGTCATCTGTAAGCATTCACATTTCTATCTTGGAAACTCTGAGCCTCCTTTTATCAAAATTTACAGAAACAATGCAAATGGTAACTTCAGTTCCTGTTTAGAGTGTGTGTCTTTACAAGAATGTGGGATGTGAAATGCTTTTGTTCATATGTAATAGATACCACTCACAGAAAGGAGCAAAGCTTTGTTTGGACTTTTTCTAAAGTAGATAATGTTCACTCTGGACACCTGAATTTCGGCTTCAATTGCTCAATTATTGGTTGTGTCTCAAGTTCAAATCCCTCTCCTAAAAGATCTCTCTCTTTCTTTCATTCATTAATCTCAAGGATTATTTATTTTTACCACAAATCATTTTCTTCTATTTTGTGACAGAAATTATACAAATAATAATTTGTATAATCATTATTGTACATTATAATTGTACAAGCTCAAATAATGAATATATAGAATAAAAATTAAGTCCTTCTTACCTTCCCCCTGCTCCCCATCCTATTTCCTTCCAGTAGTAACCACTGTTAAAACTTGGTATTCTTTTGGTTTTTTCCTTTGCACTTACAAACTGATATGTATAGGTGCAGATATGTGCCTATATTGTTTGTAATAGTTGTTATTTTGAGGGTTTTATTAACATAAACGGGATCATGTTTTCTGATTTTCTTTTCCCTTTAACTCTCCAAGAGATTCTCATGTCTATGTAACATCTTACTTTACAAAAAAAACAAGCAAACAAAACAAAACAAAAATAAATGGTTTTAAGACCCAGAAAGATGAAGTGACTTGCCGGGAGTCACACAGGTCTTTGTCCCAAACTTCGTGACAGCTCATTTCCTCACCTAAGTGAAGACAGGTAGGTTATGCTTTCAGCAACAAAATGTCAAGAGCCCACCACAACAAAGATTTGTTTCTCACTCACTTGACAAATCCATCATGGCCAGCAATGGCTCTCCAGGTCTCTTTCCCCAGGACTTTGGAAGCTGCTTCAGCCAGTCACACAGCAGAGAAGAAAGAGAGATGCCAAATAATAACCTGGCCCACAAAGCTTTTACACTGACATTTCATTTGTCAAAGCAAGTTACATGGCCAAACTTTACATCAAGGAGGTGGAGAAGTATAATCTTCAGTAAGAAGGGAAGCCATAACATTTGACAAATGTTGCACACCCTTATTCCTCCTTTCTTGCATTGTTTTGATTTGACTGAGTTTTCTTTTCTGATTCCATTTTTTTCTCTCTACTATTTTGAAAGTTATTTTTAAGGTTTGCTAAAAAATGTTAAGTGCACACTTAACTCTTCAAAGACTAAAGCTGTTTTTCTCATCCTCCCACACAATACAATTTAACTCTAACATCTCAACACTGACCTATAGGCTATTGTTTTGCAGCATTTTAGCCCTTTTTACTTATTTCATAAATCATACTTTATTACTTTTTGTTTCCATTTTCAACAAATAGTCCTTTCTTAATCACAGGTTTTCCTCATAGGATCATTTTATAGCCTTGTGAAGAAAACACTTTAGAATATATTTTCAATGCTTGTTTTATTTTTGAGAGAGAGAGAGCACAAACAGGGGAGGGGCAGAGAGAGAGGGAGACAGAGGATCCACTGCTACACTGATAGCCGTGAGCCCAATGTGGAGCTCGAACTCAGAAACCATGAGACCATGACCTGAGCCAAAGTCAGAGGCTCAACTGACTAAGCCACCCAGGTGTCCCTAGAATATTTTTTAGTAAGGGGTTCTTAATGGTAAAGTCTGTCAGTTTGGGTGTATCTGAAAGTGTCTTTTTTATCTTCCTCTTTCTTTTTTATACTATTAGTTATCTTATTCTAAGTTAATATTTATTTTCACATGATACTTTGAAAATGTTATTCCACTGTCTTCTGGCCACCGTTACTGAGGAAGGGAAATAGTCTGTTGATCTAAATGTTGTGTCCTATATTTAATATATCTTTTCTCTCTGAATGCTTCTAAGATTTCTGTTTCTTTGATAATTTTCAGTTTCAGGACAATGGGTTTTGGGTTTGACCACAAATTCTCTCAAGGGTCAATACTGACTTAGATCATCTCAACAGAGATTTTATCTTTCTCCCTACATCCAGAACCTCTGCAGAGTACTTAATTTTTATTCACTCTTTCACAGAAGATGCTATTTTCCTGGTCTGGCCTTATCTGAAGGGTCTTCTGTTAGATTTCTGACATGGAACAGAATCTAGCTTTTTCTTTTGGCCTCACAGCCCCAGACAGTCATCAAAATTAAGGTCATGGAACTAGCCATGAATAACTGGATTTCCCTAGAGCAATCAGTGATTTGATGCTTGCTCATTTAACTCTCAAGATCCATGTTCGTCACTATATTTTTGCCTTCTGAGAACATCTCTTAATTTCTGGCTCAGTAATGCATTTATAGATAGATGTATTTGTAGATGATTTTCAGAGGGAATGTGCAAAAGCACTGTAAATAGAAGTTCTTGATAATCTACACTATGAGCATGGAGAAACTACTGACAGAGAGACTAAGTACTATCCATAATTGTGTAACTTTTATGGTCTGGTAATTCCTGAGCCTCAGCTTTTTCCAATAGATCGTACATTGGCTTTCCTTTCCAACACTCACTGCTTTCTGCTTTATAGGATATCTTCACAGTAGGGTCTAGTTCTGGTTGTGTGAATTTCACTGTGTTCCACTGTCCTAACAAACTTAATTCAGGTATTCAACTAAAATAATTCATTCTCACCCCTGCCCCAAACTCTGGTGTCTCTAAAAGGTCCCCAATAGGATCCCATTCTCATGCAGTCCTAGACATATTTTAACATCCCACTCCATCACTGAATCACAGTGATTTTCCATTATGCTATTGACTTGTGTCCACCATCTATAGGCATATAAAAAGATTCTTCTTGGTCAAGTACTCCATGGTATTAATAAAGGGAAACTAAAAATAACTCCTTTTAAAATTTAAATATTTAAATGTTGCACAATTCTAGAAAAAAAATAGATTCCTCAGACTTAAGTATAGAATGTCTTTTTTTTTTTTTTTTAGGCTCTAAGAGTTAATTATATAACCCAGTTCAGAATAATACTCTTTTATCAGCACTATTGCCTACAAAAGATGTCTTTGAGACAGATGAAACAAAGGGAAGCAGTTGCAAATCCTGTTTATTTACTTAAATCAGTTTGGTTTTCCTATGATTGATCAGTCTCAAAAACAGATAGTACATATTAGTGCTGAAATAAGTGTGCCAGCTGGGAATACCCTCCACTAGTGGTTACTGTCCTATATTCTAAAATTGGCATTCTATTTTGGAATAATTTACAGACATTTGATCCTATATATATATATTTTAAAGCCTTCCTACTTCCATCTCTCTCCCATGGGTATCACCCTCATTTATTCCAGTAATATTTTCTGGATAATTAGTTTTAAAAAATAATTTTAAATCATGACATCTCAGGTAAAAGAAACTTTTAAAAGGACATCATAGTGTTGCTTAGGATTGGGTCTTCAATGTGGCCAATTACTTAAATTTTGAAAACACTGATATTCTTATTTTGCTACCATAGACAAAAAAAAATCATACTTAGACTACCAAAATAATTTTTTTAATATTTTAATGCTCTTATATAATTAGTCAAGCTATTAGAACCATTCTTCTCTAAAGAGAAATTCATAAACCTGTTTTCTTTAATATACTTTAGAAAGTAATGTTGAAATAAAAGTCATAAAACAACAGAATCATTTACTTGGTGTTTATATTATTGCTTCCCAGCTGTAGTCACAGAGTCTCTCTAAAGGTTTATTTGCACCCATGAAGAATGAGTGAAACATAATGAAATCATACTAATGAAAACTCTGTTCAAGACTAAATGTTTAATTACCAGAAAGTACAAATTGAGCTAGGTTATGCCATATCAGTAATCCTCTATCGTGAATAGATGAATAGAATATGGAAGACAAGACAGTACTAAACTCATTTGTGATTTTATTTTCTCCCTCAAGAAACAAAACAAATGCTCAATTGTGAAGTAGTGAGACAGATTGCTAATTTTATAATGATGGCTCCCAAGATTAAGTAGCAATCATTATCTTTGGTTGTATAACTGCTAATTCAAAACCACCCAAAAAAGAAAAATCACTTAACATAAAGATAATGAGCCTGAGATGGTTAGATGGAACATCTTGCTTAGATTTTCGAATTCCAGTGTATACCACATTGAAAAATTGAGTTTTGGCTTGAGAATTAATTGTAGGAAGAAATTTATTTCAAGTTCAAAAAATGTTCTAGTTGTCTCACCATAATATATATATATATATATATATATATATATATATATATATTCTCTAACACAGAAGCATTCTGTCCAATATTCAGAATTTAATATTCTGGTTCATTCATTAATGGTTCCTTGAAAATTCTCTAAAAAAGACCAAGGGCAGCCTCTCCTAACTCCTTGCCATATGCAAAGGGATTAGATCCCACTCTTAGTATTTTATTACATATAAAATTGCTTTTTCTCTTTATAGGTTTTGGAGTGGAGAAAAAAAAACCTAACCAGTTGACACTTAATAAAAGACTAGGAGTAATTTTAACAAAAAGAGAAATTTTACACATTAAGCAAAGATAACGCGGTTATGAACTATGTGGGTCTTAAGAGCTCACCTGGTACTGCCTTTTTCTTCTTAATGGCCCAAAGTCATTTGGCTTTTGGAATATAACCAAGGTTATATCCACATAATCAAGGTTTAATGCTCTATTACAGAGGTATCATAGTCATAGGGTCCTTGATTCCAAAGTCTCTAATTAGTGATTTCTTTTTGCTTGTGTTTGTGGTTAGTGGGAATGTTCAGGAGAATAAGCATTAATTTAATAGTTTGTTTAGAACTGGAAGACTATTACTCAAAATGGCATCTTTCAATTGTTATATGTATATGGCTGAGGCAAACATTTATGTATATATCATTAGAAATAGGATTATAGTTTAAGAGAAAGATACACAAATAGAAAATCAATGGACTCAAATGAAAACTTGTAACCCAAGTTATAATAGGAAATATCAGCATTAGCTTAAGATGCATTTTTTTATTAAATAAAAATAAATAATGCTGAAAATCCAAAATACTGGCAACATCAAATGCTGGCAAGGATGTGGATCAACAGGAGTTCTCATTCATTGGCTGGCAGGAATGGAAAATAGTACATACAGTCACTTTGGGAGACACATTGGCAGTTTCTTACAAAACTAAACAGATTCCTATCATGGATCCAGGATCTTATCCATGAGTGATAAATGTTGAAGATGCACGATTGGTACATAGAGGATTTATTATATTATTCATTTGTAAGTTTGTACTTGTTTGAAATTTTCCATAATAGAATCATGCTCCTTGGTATTTACCCAAAGAGTTGAAAACATGTCCACACAAAAACTCACACATAGATGTTTAGAGCAGCTTTATTCACAATTGTCAGAATTTGAAAACAACCAAGATGTCCTTCAGTAGATGAATGGATAAATATACTGTGGTACATCTAGACAAAGGAATATTACTCAGCACTAAAAAGAAAGGAACTATCAAGCCATGAAAAGACATGGAGGAACAGAAGTCAGTCTGAAAAGGCTATGTACCATATGATTACAATGATATAACATTATAGAAAAGGCAAAACTCTAAAGACCATAAAAATATCAGTGTTTGCCAGGTGCTAGAGAGAAGAAAGGAAGGAATAAGGCAGAATACAGAGGATTTTTAAAACACTGGAACTATGCTGTATGATACTATAATAGTGGATATATGTCATTGTACATTTGTCAAGACCACAGAATGTACAAATTAAAAAGTCACCCTAATATAACATATAAAGTATGGATTTTGAATAATAATGATGTGTCAATACAGTTTCAAAGATTGTAAAAAATGTACCACTTTGTTAGATGTTGATATTGGGGGAGGCTGTGCATGTGTAGGAGCATATGGGAACTCTTTGTACTTTCTTGCTCAATTTTTCTGTAAACCTGAAACTGCTCTAAAAAATGAAGTCTATTTTTAAAAAGGTACATTTTCCCCAACTCTGTTCACTGAGAAGACCTAGGGGAAGAAAATCACCCTAACATTAAAGAGCACCCCTAATGCCTAGATTGTAGTATTTGATATCTTTCCCCAGTGAAAATACACCAAAGTTCCATAAGGAAATAGGTGATCACATAGCTGGCAAAGGAAATATACAAGATGTGTCTGGAGCATCTTATAATAGAAAACAATAAAACTATTAAAACATATTTCCATGTCCACAGTACTCAGGAGTCAACTTGAAGAGCCTTCTGCACAAAGAAGGGTGGTAATTTGTATCTCAGGAAGAGTGGTAAGTGTAGTGGATTCAAGTCAAATGATTTTAGAAGTATACTTTAACAATACATGTAGTGGCCTCCTTAGAAGGATGCTAGGAACGTAATTAATTCTATTAGAAACTGGTAGACAGGGAAATAATCAAGTATTTAACCTCCTCTTTGTGAAAAAGACTTTAATGTAATCAATTCAAATAGCTGATTCTTTAGAGCTATATTCCAGCTTTAAAAAAAAAAAAGGAAGAAAAAACAATAAAATTAGAATATTCCCATTATGTAAACTTACAATGAAAAAAATAATCTAAGCAATGATTATCAAAGTTTGATAATACCATAAAAGGAAAGTTAGCCAGATATTAGTCACCTCCTAATAAAAGCACACAGTAACACCCAAAATAATTCTAACCAGATAAAATAAAAAATCAAACCTGAACCTGACCAGACTTCTAGATTTAACTATCAGCTTACAGGAAATTCAGGGAATGGAGGAATGTGTCAAATAATGCCAAAAGGATGCAAAACAAGTTGGTGGGAGGAAAGGTAGCCAGTTGGGAAGTTGTGAATACTACCTGGAATTTTAATTAATCTAAGGAATTACTATGTATTTCTAAATAGTATAATGGTATAGTGATTGTGCTTTTAGAAGTGTCTTTATTTTTTAATGAAATACTTAAAGATGAAAGATGCTATATCTAGAATTTGCTTCAAAATAATCCTGTGGAGCTGAGTGGGTCAAAACTGAAACAAGTTTGTCCATGAGTGATAATTGTTGAAGATGCACGACTGATATATAGAGGATTTATTATATTATTCATTCATAAATTTGTACTTATTTGAAATTTTCCATGATAGAAAAATGTTTTATAATGGTAGTATTACAACAAGATAAAAAATACTTGATATCCTACCATGTATTTCTCTAATACTTAATATAAAAGTAGCAAATACTCCAATAAATATCCAAATTGCAATTTGAATGACTCAACTCTAATGTAGAAAAGATTAAGAGATCTAATTTATTCAACTGTTTAGGTAACAAATTTAGGCTCACCTTAATTTCTTTTTTTCTTAATTTTTTTAAATATTTATTTCTGAGAGGCAGACACACACACACTGTGAGCAGGGGAGGGGCAAAAAGAGAGGGAGACAGAATCCGAAGCAGGCTCCAGGCTCTGAGCTGTCAGCACAGAGCCCGACTTGGGGCCTGAACCCACGAGCTACCAGATCATGACCTGAGCTGAAGTTGGACACCCAACCGACTGAGCCACCCAGGCGCCCCAAGGCTCACCTTAATTTCTAAGTGCTCTGTCATTTTGAGCAATAGGCTAAAAGAAGTTTTGTTGAAATTATCTGCATACAATATTTATTTGAAAAGTATAAGTAGATAAAATGATCTTAGGCAAACTAGTTTCCTCATGGAAACTTTGGCAGAAAGAAAGTTTTTAATTACTTTCAAACAGAGAGAGGCTTGGAGACCTAAGAAATATTTCTGACTTATATAAAGAGGCAAATGTCAGAATAGCAACTGTCAATTAAAAAAAAATAGTGCTACTAAATGTAAGCTTTGTATGATTAAATCATAAAAATAATTTAAATGGTTAGTAATGCAATGAAAGCAAATAAAATAAGCCATGAGATGGTATGAGTGGCTCTAACCTCAGAAAAGGGCTAAGAAACAGTACAGAGATAAAAATGTTTTGGTCACCCCCCACTGTTTTATAGGGAATAATAACCATGGAGATCATCCAAGCTCACAAGGAAGATAAAGAAAGTAAAAGAGCTTAATGAGTTGGGAGAAGCTCTGTAATATTCTACTACAGAATAAGTTCTTTGACAGTGATGTTTATATGGTAAGAGATACTAAGACTTGTTACACATTTACAGGTTGATGACTTAGATAAGTACAAATGAAATGTATACCTGAGACATGAGGTTTTGGCCAAGTCCATTTGGAATTGTTAGGCTCAATAATGATTTTTTGAAGATGCTCAGAAGATGAATTTTGGAAATGAAGAAAGTATGGCAACACAATATGGACAAATCTTGCACCAGCTAAATGAAAAATCAGGTTCATAGGTTTCTAATACGTGTTGATGAAATATGGAAGATATATTGGTATAAGCGGAGCAGCAAGGAGAATGCCAGGACCTTTGAAATAATTGTGTGTGGGGCGCCTGGGTGGCTCAGTCGGTTGGGCGGCCGACTTCGGCTCAGGTCATGATCTCGCGGTCCGTGAGTTTGAGCCCCGCGTCGGGCTCTGTGCTGACAGCTCAGAGCCTGGAGCCTGTTTCAGATTCTGTGTCTCCCTCTCTCTGACCCTCCCCCGTTCATGCTCTGTCTCTCTCTGTCTCAAAAATAAATAAACGTTAAAAAAAACTAAAAAAAAAAAAAAAAGAAATAATTGTGTGTATTTCTTTTGGGAACTACAGATACAAGGACACCCTGAATAAACACACATAGAACTATACATTATAACACACTGAACTGTTGATGGATAACTCGTTTATCAAAGGAATGCAAGATTTCCATGATATTTGATAAATTTGAGTCTTATATTCCTGGATATTAGACTTTAACTTTAGGATAGCTCACAGATGCAATAATTAAAATATTAACCATATATTCAAGCTAGATTATTTTATTAGAATCCTTGAGTAGAACAGTGTCTGATGAGGTTTATGTATTTATAATCTATTTACTGGATTATAACATTTAGAAGTATTATTTAATAGGTACAGAGTTTTAATTTTGCAAGATAAAAAGAGATCTAGAGATGACTGGTGGTGATGGTGACACAACAATATGAATATACTTCATAGCACTGAACTATATATTTTAAAATGAGTAAGATAGGGGCACCTGGGAGGCTTAGTCAGTTAAGCATCCAACTTCAGCTCAGGTCATGATCTCATAGCTAGTTGTGTGCTGACAGCGCAGAGCCTGCTTGCGATCCTCTCTCTTCCTCTCTCAGCCTCTCCCCTACTTGTGCTCTCTCTCTCTCACTCTCTCTCAAAATAAATAAACTTAAAAAAAAAGTATGGTACAGAATTAAACCATTTTAGGGGTGCCTGGGTGGCTCAGTCAGTTAAGCGACTGACTCTTGATGTTGGCCCAGATCATGATCTCAGGGTTTGTAAGATGAGCCCTGAGTCAAGCTCCATACTATGCATGGAGCCTGCTTAATATTCTCTCCCTCGCTCCTCCTCTGCTCCTCCCCCACTAGTGTGCATGCACATGTGTATGTGTGCTCTTCCCAAAAAATAAAATAAAATAAAACAAAATAATCAAACCATTTTCTATATTAAAATTATTATGTACAATTTACAGAGTCATGAAAACTTAGTTATTGAATTTAGTTACATAAAGCACAGAAAAAGAGTTAATGCAGTTTTATCATCTAGCGTTAAAAATCTTATATGTTCCATTAATAAACAATAAACTCACGCATCTAGCAATAAATTGAGGCATATATACATGCCTCATATACGAGAATATAAAATAAACTTCATTACCATTCTATGTATATGAAATATTTACATATATTACAGAGAATTTCCATGTGTTATATTCATTTTTGTATCTTGTGTATGAAGGAATAATTTTATACATCTGATGCACTTTCTTGGGAGACAATGGTCTCTCATATTACTGCTCAACTAACTGCCTTTGTTCTAGATAACCTTTTTAAAGGTGTATTGTAAACACCCTTTGAAGATACAGATACTGTCTCCTTTAGAACTATTCTGTGAGAATAGAACTATTTCTCTTGAGAAAAGAACAAACATATATATCACCTATTATAAGAGATTTGAGTTCCCTAAACTCAGGTTTCCTCTCCTTTCATGCAATTCATTGCATACACAAGTATCATTTTGCTTCCTTCATATCACCCTGTGGCAATTTTGGCTTAGGAAAATGGCACAAAAATGCTGATACTCTGGTTAGTGCTATTGGTGTGAGTAATAATGGTCCTTTGTCTCTGACCCAGGAATCTTGTGTCTTCAATAAGCATCCATGAAACTGTGGCACACTAATTTACTGATTTGTAATTAGGTAAAAATCTCAAGCATCTGTCACTCTGTTATACATGATTTAACATACGGAGTAATGTTTAATTCTGAAAATATAAAAAGGAACTGAAAAATGCATTTTATCTCTAATTCTCTGGAAAGTCTATTTTATAGTTCTACCTGCAAACATTGTCAATAAAGTACCACAGATACTCTACATGAGTTTCCTCAGTTCTGCTTTTACTTCTAATTTCTTGATTTTTATTCATTTCCCCAAAAGTTATTATATCCCTGCTTGATGAAGTTATCAAAGCTCAGCTATCCCCAGTTCATATACTTACAAATGATCCAATCAGATAAGGCTGAGTATGAGAGGGATGAGACTGCATAATACAAATATGGCTTTCTAAAGCTGCCATCATGAACAAGGACTGTAGAATGGGAAGATTCTACTTGAAAGATGCCTTATTATACCAGGCACCAAGGCTGGTATGTCTCTTCGTAATTCACCCTGTTTATTTTTTTTTTTTAATTTTTGTAACGTTTACTTATTTTTGAGACAGAGAGAGACAGAGCATGAATGGGGGAGGGTCAGAGAGAGAGGGAGACACAGAATCGGAAACAGGCTCCAGGCTCTGAGCGGTCAGCACAGAGCCCGACGCGGGGCTCAAACTCACGGACCGCGAGATCGTGACCTAAGCTGAAGTCGGACGCTTAACAGATTGAGCCACCCAGGCGCCCCTGTAATTCACCCTGTTTAAATGACCTCGGTAGCAGTTATTATATGTCAACCTCTCTATGCCTTAATTTCTCTGTAACAAAAAAGTTATTACAATTCAGTAGTCAAATTGCAAGTTTGTTCTGAAAACTAATGAACAAATATGGTTCAGTTGTTCAGATAAAAGGCATTATAGATAGAAATTATTATTTGATTTCAATACACCTCCTTATATATAGAGAGACCACCTTTGTGTTTCTCTCTAAAGCAAACAAAATTTGTTCCCACTAGGGAAGCATCTTTCCTGTTCAGTACTTGATGGTACAGGATGAGTACCATATCTCTAAATTATATTTTCTCTTGCTTTTGACAATTTGTGAGTATTAAAGCCAATGTCTTAGTCTCTCAACAGATATGGATTTTGCAATTCACGAAGACTCTATTTAGATTGCCTCTCTCCCCACTGTTTAATTTTCATTAAAATAAATTCTTATAATCATTTAACTAATTTGAGTTCAGTACGTATATGAAAATTACTTAATATCCACTAATACAACTTCTTGTTATTAATTTTCTTGAGGACTTTATAAAAAATATCTGATGCAAAAATAAGCTTTGTTTTGTTTTTCACTTTTTCCATTTGGGACAAGTGCCATATGGAGGAAAAATGGTAAAATTAAGAAAATCTGAGATGAAAGTAATAAACCACAGGTGGTTTTCAATTTTGCCTGGAGCTAGACAAAAATGAAGCCAAACAACAATCTCCTCTAATACTATATAAAAAACAAAAAAAGTCACATTCAATATTTATCTCCTTGGCCTTGCCTAGAGCCATTCTTTTTCTACTGAAAAAAATCTTTCATGCCCAAACTTCTGTTTTGAAGGATTCGCTTTATGTTGAAAACTAGAATCATTATGCCTTAAAACAAAGATTTATAGAATACATTCCTCATGAAATTGACCTTTAAAAATCCAGATTAATTTATTTTATTTTATCAAACAATTAAATTTTTATTACTCAGGGTTTTTTTTATTCTACCATCAGAAAGCATAATACTAAATTTAATGTACCATTAAAATAATACTAGAATAAATAACTACTTTGGGGGAACCTGGTTGGCTGTTGATTTTGGCTCAGGTCATGATCTCAGTTAGTGAGTTCGAGCCCAGGTGGGGCTTCGAGCTGTCAGCACAGAGCCTGCCTGGGATTTCTCTTCCCCTCCCCAATTCACTCTCTCTCTCTCTCTCTCTCTCTCAAAATAAATAAAATAAAATTTTTAAATAAATAAATACATACTTCAAGGGTTTGCTCTATATCTTTTATCCTTCTACATAGTTTTTGTATTCTTATGTCTTTCTGCATTTTCATATTTTATTAGATTAAAAAAGCATATTAGATTGAAAAAACATTTTTCCCATTTGAACATCTCTGAAACAAGAGTGTGTCTTACATTCAATGGCATCCTGGTTGTCCTTCAACATCTACTCTCCACCCAGTAAAGTACTCTCTGGCTTGATATCTGTCCAAGATGTGCTATAACATTTGTGCTCTTATCCTCTGGATCCTAGTAGCATTCCCTCAGCTCCCTATAAACAATATTTGGTATGGCTATAACTATATTCCTCCACCTTACACCATAGTTCTTGTCTGGCTGATACTCTTCTATAGTATACTCTTCAATAGCTTTTTCCTCCAGCCCTTCAAACTACAGGTTGCTAATGGCTTCCAGCTGTTGATAGATCCTGGTCGCTTTACAGTCCCTTGTTCATTTCCTTAACTTTCCCTCATCTTTATTGAATTCTCTTTCCCTTTTTTCCCCTTCTCAAAAAGCTGATCTTATCAGCTATTTCCATTCTGATAGGATCCTGATTAATATAATATTTTTTGTCAGAAGTAGCCTGAGGAAACAAATGTCAAAATAGAATTCTTGGATTTGGTTGCACACATCATCAATGATTACCTTTTCTGGAGAAATGAGACACTGGTAGTCCATGGTAGGCACTGGCATCATAATTGCTCAATTTGCCACTGGTAATGGTAGGGATGGAGAATAAGCAGAAGGTAAGGCATTGGAAGATTAAGGGGCTGAAATATATGTTCACCATTGTGACAGTGGTGGCTATAAGATTGTTGGGTAAAACGGTTGCTCTGATTGCCTGAAAGCCATGAATACAAAATTAAAGGCACAGGTGGAAAATTAAAAAAACAAAAAACAAAAAAAAACCCACAAAAAAACACAAAACTACATCAGCTTTAAAGGAATATATAGTATTGCCTATAATAGCAAATCATTTATGAATGAGAATCAAGTTCAGGTATTAATAAAAAGAATTGCAGAGTTGCAGCATCAATTTTCAATGCCCTTATGCTAAAGAAACATCCTTGTTAGTTGAAGCAGTCCCTCCTCCCTCATTCATTCATTCATTCATTCAATCAGAAATTCATACACTGATTTCAACTGGAGAATTTGTCTTATAAAGTCATACAAATTCTCCTCAGGAGCCTCCCTTACCACCTCCTTGCATCCATGCTCACAAACATAATTAGAACCCAGAATAGCCAAGAAAATAGACAAGATCCGTTCTTTGAAGACACAGCTTATAAACCATACTGGTAGGATCTTGTCAATTTGTAAGTGTAGGAGTTCAGAGAACATGTATGGCAGCAAATTTCCAACATGTTAAAACACGCTTTAAAATATTATACCGGGATAAATTCATTTAAGTTTGTATTACACTTACCTAGAATTCAGGATTTAATGTGTTGGCTCAAGAACCTGGGAGTAGTGTCAACAATCTACTGGGTTGCCTAATTGAAACATGGACTCAATAGAGTCTACAGTGGATTGAGATGCCAGAACTCCCCTGGCATACAGAGAAGGAAGGAGTTCTCAGCCTCAGGGAGATGAAACAAATCCATTATGTACAACCTAATAAATCATTTCCTAAATGCATTTTGTAGAAAGGCCCATAGGACACTTATAACATTAGGACATGAAGAAATGTATTATTGAGAGGCCACCAGCATTCTTGAAAACTCTATAGGATAGAGATAGGGGAAAGGATGCTGATAGATGCTGGATAAGCAACAGTCACCGTCAGAGTAAAAGGGGTTGATTGAGGCTACAGGAGAGAGTGATAATCAGAGCAATTTGAACAGAGGGGTTCTGTGGCAATGACTGCTTGATCATGATGTGCCTAAGGATAAATAAATGGCCAAACTACCAAGCCTATGAAGATATTTCTCAATGAAAATTAGTGGAAAAATTCTAGATTTAGTTAACAAAAATGTAAGTTCAAATACAGTAGTGGGAAGTCGTGGGATTTTCCCCATTTTATGAACCTAAACTCTCTTCAGTGAAAGGGAGGATATGTCTATTTGATGAAGGAATCTGCAGTATATATTCTTTAAGTCTTCTTAGAAGCTTTCTCCAGAGGGATGACCAGCTATTTGTTAAGGTGTCTAAGAATTAAAGGAAACGAAATACCCAGACTTTCTAAAGGATATTAGATATTTGCTCTGAACTGCTAGCAATATCCATGGATAACAAAAAGCCATCATGGACAACTGGTCAGAGTGGGGGCTCATGGCACTTAGATAATGGGGTTGTGGCATCAGTTAATCTCATCTCTCCATAGTTAATTCCCCAAGCCCAGAATTCATAGTACAAATAGATATAATTGGTAACTGACAGAATCTTCATTGGTTACTGAATCAATAGAGAAATGACTCTTTTTTTATGGGAAGGTCCAGAAGGATGTCCTTAGAACTTTCACTCACATCAACTGACAAAAGTAGACTAAAACAACATTGCATTCCTGTGGGTATTGTAGAAATTAGTGCCATTATGAAAGACTCACAGGATGTAGAGGTGGTGATGGATCTCATATACCATTAACAAATCTTTTGATCACTGAAAAATGGGGATGGTCCCATTTATAAACAATAACTGTGAATTACTATAATATTAATCAAGTGTTGATAACAATTTAAGCTGAAATTTTTGAACAAAAACAAAAAAAAGCAAATCAGTTTAGCCCCTCTGAGCTAACAGGTAGCTTTTAGCCTAGGAAATTCTTATTTCCTATCTCACTTGGTAAAGGTAATCAAAAGCACTTTGTCTTATGTCCATGATAGTATACCCTCCATATCATATCTCAAGGCAATATCACTTCCCCCTGTTCCTTGTCATTATAGTCTACCAGAGATAAAACCTTTTTATCCCAACAGAACATTGCAGTGGCACATTACAAAGACATAAATTAGGAGAGAATCCTACAATTATCTAGAATCTCTGCTGAAGTAGAGTCACTACAGGGGTCTGCCAAATTACAAAAAAATTTGGGAATTCAATGGTCAGAGATTTTTCTGATCCTTTTACTAGGTAACCCATAAGGCTTCCAGCTTTGAGGAGAAGCATCATGAAAAAGAAGCCTTTGCCATATGTCCAGACTCACAGGGAAAGCTGCCCAAACTCCTGGACCTTATAACCCAATAGATCCAATGGTATGGGCAGTGTCTAGTGAAAGACTGAAAGACTCCAAGGAAACTCTTGCAAACCCTAATAGGGGACTCATGGTGTAAATCTCTAGAGTTTTAGAATAAGGCCATACCATATTCTGTTCACAATTATTCTCCACTTGAAAAGCACTTTCTGGTGGCAATTCAGTGTTTGATCATGGCACATCAAATACCTATGCTACCTAAACTCCCCATCTGGACTGGTGTTACTGATCCATCAAATCACATTTAATGTGCAGAGCAGCATCCCATTTTATGGCACCTGGCCCCAGCTGCTCCAGAATGCAAAATTAAACTTAATGAGTACTTATGGCCTCATGGGGAGTATCTTGGAATAGAGAAAGGAAAATGCAGACCAGGAATACAGATAAGTCTGCATGATAACGTGGAATTAGCTGGAAGTGAATAGTTACTGCATTATCTCCTCAGTTAGGGTGGCTATGAAATACGGCAATAAAAAAGTGTGCTCCTAGTTGGAAGAATTCCACATAGGTATTTTGTTGCTTAATTGACAGCTGGGAAGAGATGGCCTGAGGTATGGATCTACACTTATTCAGAGGCAGTTCTTAATCTGTTGATCAAGAATTTATACAGAAGAGGGGCGCCTGGGTGGCGCAGTCGGTTGGGTGTCCGACTTCAGCCAGGTCACGATCTCGCGGTCCGTGAGTTCGAGCCCCGCGTCAGGCTCCGGGCTGATGGCTCGGAGCCTGGAGCCTGTTTCCGATTCTGTGTCTCCCTCTCACTCTGCCCCTCCCCCGTTCATGCTCTGTCTCTCTCTGTCCCAAAAATAAATAAACATTGAAAAAAAAAATTAAAAAAAAAAAGAATTTATACAGAAGAATGTTTGAAGATGAATATGACAGCACAAAAAGTTGACTGTCAAATCAGATTCACACAAATCATAAATATTAGTCAATACCAACACTTACATATAGTTCAAAAAATAATCACTAAGCCCAGGGAAGGATAAAAGTTCTTCATGGATTCAACAAATCTGGTTTAAATACTGCAAGTGTCAAAACTTCCAAGTGCAAGGGAAATATGCTAAGTTTATGTTATGGCATCATTCTGGGTCAAAGCCAGCCAGATATTTCGAGGCATGTTGATTACATTGACTGCCTTCCACAAGACAGAGCCCTAATTTGTCTTCATGGGAAGAAATACATACTTCATACTTACACCCACCTTCCCCACCTATAAAATTTTCACACTATCAGCATTTCCAGATTTACACAGTTCTGTGAGATACTACACCAAATTGACTCTAACCAAGGAATTTATTTTACAGTAAAGAAGGTGTGCAATGGCACTATGACTAGAGTCTTACATGTGTACCAAACCAGAAGCAGCTGAACTGATAAAAAGATAGAATGGCCTACTGTAGTCTCTATTATTTGTCATCTAAGGGACAACATTGAGAAGCTGAGGCATTGTCCAATAGAATATGGAAAATGCCGTAAGTCAGCAACCCATATATGACACTATTCTTCCAAACACCTATTCATGAAATACGTATGCTACCTAAACTCCATGGATACATGGATCTAGAAATCAAGGGGTGGAGGCCAGAATGGCCTGTCCCACTGAAGGAATTTTTCATTCTATCCCTCACAGCCATTTGGAGTACTTATTCTTCAAGAGCACAATGCTTCCAGCAGGAAACACAATCATGTGTCCACTGAATTGGAACTGAGAGCTTATGTATTAGTTTTATATTGGTGACATAACAAATCACTAAATCTTATGTTTTCAAATAATGCAAATTAATTATCTTACACGTTCTGTAGAAGTCCAACATGGATCTCATGGTGCTAGAATCAAGATGCCAGCAGGGTCCATTCCTTTATAGAGGCTCTAGGGGAGAATTCTTTCCCTTGATTTTTATCATTTCTAGAGGCTACACACATTTCTTCACTTCATTTCTCCATCTTCAAAGCTAGCAATTCTGCATATCTCTAGCTCTTCTTCCATAGTCACATCTCCCTCTGTCTCTCATTTTCTGCCTCTTTCGTCCATTTTAAAGGATTCTTGCGATCACTCTGGGTCCACGTAGATGATCCAGGATAGTCTTCATTTTTTAGGGTCACCTTATTAATAATTTTAATTCCATTTTCAATGATAGTACTCCTTCACCATTTTACCTAACGTATTCAGATTCCAGGAATTAGGACACGGACATCTTTGGAGGGACATTATTCTGCCAATCACAGTGTATCCTGGTTATTTAAGGTCTTTCATACCACTAAACCAATTGGCATAAAACTTCATTAGGAATAATGATTTATCCTTATTCTACAGAAAATTTCACAGTAAAACTTAAAGTTAACTATTTCTGAAATCCAGAGCATTCACTGGGTCATCTTGTAGTATTCCATACTCAATGAAAATGGAGAACTTCAGCAACTAACACAATATTGCTAATAATTTGGATCCTCTGGGAAAAAAAAAGTTTTAACCATTTTAACAGATTAAATATCCAACCAGTCAGCATGCTGGTAGAGGGTAAGAGAAACACAGAATGGGTCATGGAAGAAAAATAAGCCATTTATCAACCAGGCCTTAAGAGCAACTATGGAAATGGAGACTCTAGAAACCATGTTTCATGTAAATTTATTTTGTTTCTTCTATCATATCTGAATGACACAGGCAATCTTAATATTTTAGTTTAAGTAAAAGGTGAGGTTAAGACTATAGTGAATCATTCTGTAATGAGACAACTGTGTTTTTCCATTATTCAATAGAACTGGGGGCTGATGGGCAAAAGGGGCTGATAGCCTCCATTTGTCTTGTCTAGGCCACTTTCTACTCTTCAACCTACTATGAGTTCTAAGAGGTGACATTTATGAACTGCCTCATCCAGGCTCTCTTGAATATAGCATGTGTTTGAATTCAGACAATGAGAGACACTAGCAGAAGATAAAAGGGCAGGAGAAGACACAGACAGAATATTTACTGCTTCATTCCTCCCTGACAGTGGCTACATTCTTCTAGTTATGGCCACTGATTCCAATAAAATACAACCTTTCTACACAATATCTTCCTGTGGGTTCTAATAATTGCACCTCCTCTTGTCACTTCAAGTCTAGGGATGGGAATGACTTTCAGCTGATGCAAGTCCCTTTGAGTTTCAACATCCCTTGTTATGTTCCTTACCCTGCCTACTCCTTTGGAAATAATATCTTCATTAAACTCTTCTCAGTTACTCTCTTAGTATAATATCTGTTTCCTTCCTGAATCCTGATCCTCACATATGACAAGTGCATATTTTTAATATGTAAGCTAACTCACATTTACCTATTTTTATCTATTTTATCTCTCTTTCTTTTTCCTTATCATTGAATTTTCTTTTGCTCTTGCTCTCATTCTTCCTCAACTATCTCCAGATAAAACAATAAAGATAATAGGACACAAATCTGATTTTGCATGCGATATAGAAAATTAAATATTATCCTTTATATACAATATGTTGAATATGATAATTAAGAAAAGAGCTTTGGAATTATCTATATTAGTGTCTGAATCTTCATTTTGCCGTCATGAAGCAAGGCTACTTGAATTCCTGGGCTAGTCAAGAAGTAATGTATCCAAGGCAGCCTATCTATCCCACTGATTACAATTCTCTGAACAAAATAGAAAGAGCAACTACCTGAGACCTCTGAACAGTAAATAGTTACAGGCAGATTGAGAAGGGGAGTCAATGCTTGGAGAACAATCTATAACAGGGCTAAGTTCCTGAAATTTTTTCCTCTTTTATCTTTGTTTTAACTGAAAGAGAGCCCCATTGCAGAGCAGTGTAGTGGGGCATGGGCTGCCAACCCCCAGAGAATCTTGTCTTTCTGGCCAGATGATTGGGAGAAGTCCCTGTGAGTCAGTATATGGGAAGAAGTCCTCATTTTTTTTTTTTTTTTGGCACTGGCTCAAAGCCAATTATATTCATAAAATTACCCACTTGTGGTGGTAGTAGCAAAGGCATCTAAAAGCCTGATAGAAAACCCATCTTTCTAACCAGAAAACCAGAAAAAGAGAGGTGCCTATGGCCTAAAGAGTGTTGAAGGAATCTGTATTTTTTTCCTCATTCTATTTTTCCTCATTGATTTGCCCCAAGAGGACCTTATTCAGGCAGAACTGTGGGGAAGCCTGGGTGGCTGTGTCTCATAAACAAATATCATGTTCCTAGGCAGAGAAACAAAAAAGAGCAAACAGTAAATGAATGACAAAACAGAAAACCAAAATCCAACATTATAAATATGTAAATGGTCTCAAATGTCATGTAAAAGACAGAGATACTTAGAATGGATTAAAAATATATGACTCATAATGAGTTGTCTACAATAAATTCACTTCAAATATAATTAAATAGGTAGGTTAAAAGTATATGGTTGGGAAAAGATATAACATGGAAACCTAGATCAAAAGAAAGCTAGAGTAGCTATATAGAGACATATGACAAAGTAGACCATAAGACAAGTAAAAATCCAAGAGGGAAAGAAAAAACAGGACATTACATAATAAGGAAAAGATCAATTCACCAGGAAGATACAGCAATCATGAATGGGCAGGCATATAAAAAAAAAATGGTTTCAAAATATCTGAAACAAAAATTGAGAGAACATAAAGGGGAAATTGCCAAATGCAGTTATACTAGGGAAATTCAACACCCCTCTCTCAGCAATTAATAGAAAAGTAGACAAAATTCAGCAAGGGTATAGGACAGAATCTGAACAAAACTATCAACCAATTTGAGCTAATTGACATTTAAACATCTAAAATACTTTTATTTAATTGAACATGAAACATTCACAAGCATAGACCATTTTCTGCATCATAAAACAAACCTTAACTAATATAAAAGAATAGTAAATACACAGGGTATGTTCTCTGGCCATGACAGAATTAAATGAGAAATCAAATACAGAAAAATACTGGAAAGTTCTCAAGTAGTGTGAAATTAAACAAACACTTCTATATATCCCATATGTTTAAGAGGAGTTCTCAAGGGAAATTAGAAAATATTCTGAACTGAATGAAAATGAAAATGCAACATGTAAAAATGTACGAGATATAGCTAATACAGGGCTCAGAAGGAAATGTATTGCATTAAATGCTTACATTCCAGGGACACCTGCGTGGCTCAGTCAGTTTAGCATCCAACTCTTGATTTCATCTCAGGTCATGATCCACGCTCAGTGTGAAGCCCAATTAAGATTCTCTCTTTCCTTCCCCCTCTCTGCCCCTCCCCTGCTTGTATGTATGTGTGCATTCTCTCTCTCTTGCTCGCTCTCGCTCTCACTCTCCCTCTCTCTCAAAAATAAATAAATAAATACTTACATTTGTAAAAGAAGTGTTTCAAATCAATAGCATAAGCTTCCACGTGAAGAAACAAGATAAAAAAAATAGCATATTAAACCAAACCAAGAAGGATGGAAATAATATAAAAATTTAAATCGATGAAATTGAAAACAGAAAAACAATAGAGAAAACCAATGAAACAAAGACTTGTTTTTTTTTAATAAATCTATAAAACTGTTCATTCTCTAACCAAATTCATGAGGAAAAAAGAAAGAAGACACAAACTATCAATAACAGAACTGATAGCAGAGACATCACTACAGACTCTCATATGTAAAAGTGATAATAAAGGAATACTACGAACACATCTCTGCCCATAAATTTGACAACTTATATATAAAATGGCCAAAACTACCAAAACTCATTTTAAGAGGAAATAAATAACTTGGATTATCTTTTTTCTTTATTTTTTTTTTAACGTTTATTTATTTTTGAGACAGAGAGAGACAGAGCATGAATGGGAGAGGGGCAGAGAGAGAGGGAGACACAGAATCGGAAGCAGGCTCCAGGGCTCTGAGCCATCAGCCCAGAGCCCGACGCGGGGCTCGAACCCACAGACCGCGAGACCATGACCTGAGCTGAAGTCGGACGCCCAACCGACTGAGCCACCCAGGCGCCCCATAACTTGGATTATCTTGTGCCAAAAAAAAATGATTTCCTTCTTGAAAACTCTCAAAATAAAGAAAAAAATCCAGGTTCAGACAGTTTCCTTGATGAATTCTAATACTTAAGAGAGAAACAATACCAGACTTAAGCAATATCTTATAGAAAACTCACTCATTTTATGAAGCCAGCACTACCCTGATTCCAAAACTAGACAAGGATGTTACAAGGCATGAAAATTACAGACTGATATTCTTCAAGATTAAAAATTAAAAAATTCTCAATAAAACAGTAACAAGCCAAATCTACCAATACATAAAATAAGCAATACATTCCAACTGAGTGGAATTTATGCCAAGAACACAAGGCTGGTACAAAGCTAAAAATCAATCAATGTAACACAATATATTAATAGTCTAAGAAAAGAAAGACACATGATTATATCAGTTGATACATAAAAAAAATCAGACAAAATTCAATATCAATTTATAGTAAAAACTATCAGCAATATAGAAATAAATAGTAACTTTCTCAACCTAATATCTTATCCTTTTATTTTTGTCCTCTTTCTGGTTCACTGTAGCTATTTTCAGGCATATGTACAATAATTAAAGCCTTTTATTCAGTTATGTACAGGCAGAGTATGCTAAATGCTTTACATACATTTGTGAATTTAATTCTTAAGGTATTCCTAACATACGTGTGTATGCATATGTGTTTGTCTGTGTAAGAATACATGAGGTATTTCCTCATGGAATTGTCCTCACACCTTTGTTATTTGCATGCGTCCAAACTCATAAAATTGTACACATTAAGTACGTGCAGTCCCTTGTATATCAATTAAGCTTCAATAAAGCTGCTATAAAAAAGGATAAAGAATTCACAATTACCTGTCAAGGTGAATGAAGAAGAGAAAATGGAACTGAAAGTCACCTCAAATTTTTAACCATCTGGGGTATAGATGCAATGCCCTGTCTATACAGTTTCTGACTAAAATAAAAGGAAAGAGAAACAAAACCTCTCTATTTTCTTAGCAGAAAGCTACTGAGAAGCCAGAAAACAAAACACTTAAGATTGTGTGAGGTTAAGGGATTGATATCAGTCAGGCATATCAACATGCCTAGGGGAATTAGTAAATTTACAAGTATACAAGGATATAATCTCCCTCATTCTTTATAGTCAACCCTCAGTAAAAGTGGCAAGATCAATTTTGAATGAAATGAATAAAGGGAAAATCTTGTAACAATCTAGGACAAATCTAGGAACAATTTTTCACTATTGGAAAAAAAAAAAGAAAGGAAAGCTCTAGGCAATTGATCTGAATATAACCACCACTCACTTTTTTCTGTGTATTAGTCCCAATCACCATCATTGCTTTCACAAATCCTTGCACATACTTGGATTTTTAAATTTATTATATGTAATTTTAATAATTTTTAATCTACACTGTCTCTCTTGTATTTGATATAAGGGCAATAATTTTATCATTCATCTCTGCAACTCCATCACATAGCACAATACCTGACAAATAACAGTTAATGAATATTCATAAAATGAAGAATGAATTATGATGCCTGCTTTCCATGTCTAAAGTATTTTCCATCTATGATAATAATTATAGCTGTTCCATATAAATATTGAGTGCTTACCATGAACCAAGTATTGTTCTAACCATTTTACATAACATTAATTCATGTAATACTTTGAACTACACTATGAGATATCTACTATTATCACTTTTTCCACATAAAGAGTGTCTGCATATGCTTGTAAACAAGGTCATTTAGTTTTACTTATTCAGAGACCAAACAGGAAGAGTTTACATTTCTCCCTCAAACCCCTGTGGTAAGCATCCCTGAAGGAAAAAAAAAAAAAAATTGTGGGCTGGGTATTTCTCCTGTAGTACCACTTTTATTACCTGCTTCCTCTCTACTCAGTAGCTAGAGATATCAGCAGACACATAGTCTTAAGTCAGACATCCTCTCAGTAGAAATCACTCAGAGAAGAGCCTGTTTCCAGAACACCAATCATAATATTGGGACATAGTAAACAGACTGGTTGCTGGTTTTACCCAGAGTTTACATATGGGCAGGGGAGTGTATAAATGAGATTTTAGAAACAAATGAGTTATTTGAGTGAGTCCAAATCATCTATAGAAATACTAAACGTATTTACATGTTTAATTCTATATGCATCATATAGACATGTTTCACATTCTTTTTGTTTGTTTGTTTGTTTGTTTGTTAAGTAGGCTCTACGCCCAGTGCAAAGCCTGAATTCATGACCCCGAGATCAAGACCCAAGATCCGAGCTGAGATCAAGAGTCGGAATCATAACCAACTGAGCCACCCAGGTGCCCCATATGTTTCACATTCTTACTGAAAGTCTTTCTTCTCTCTCCACAGGGACTTAAATTAGAGTCATGATCTTGCTTCTGGTCCATTTCACTTATAATGGAATCCTCCTGCTCTTGTACCATCTTTTGTTCTTTACCAGCTACAACAGCTGTTGTACTTCCTGCATGCAAATACTATCCCAATATTAAAATATTATATAAAGTTTTATGATACTTACCTATTGAAAAAATTTTCTGTACCCATCTATCACACATATTTTTGTCTTTTACACTTACTCTTTTTAACTGCATCATTTGTTACAAATCTACTGACTGTTAAAAGGGAAGCAATTTCTGGTCTACTGAGATCAGGTGGTTGTTTGTTATCATAACATAAAGCTATCCTATATTTACTACCAAAGAACTTACCTAAAGAAGATGAAATGGGTCAGAAACATATGACTTAGAATCATAAGAGTAACTAGGGGCACCTAGATGGCTCATTGGTTAAGTTTCCAACTCTTGATTTCAGCTCAGGTCATGATCTCACAGTTCTTGAATTCTTGAGGCCCCCCATCAGTCTTTGTGCTGGCAGAGTGGAGCCTGCTTGGGATTTTCTCTCTTTCTCCCTCTCTCTCTATCCTTCCCCGTCTCACACTGTCTCTGTCTCTCTGAAAATAGATAAACTTAAAAAAAATTTTTTTTTAAAGAATCATACAGAGAAAGTGATCTTCTGATCAGTTCTCTCTCTCTCTTTTTTAATGCTTATTTATTTTGAGAGAGAGAGAAAAAAAGAGAGCACATGAGCCAGGGAAGGGCAGAGAAAGGGAGAGAGAGAATCCTAAGCAGGCCCCACTGTTAGCACAGAACCCAGTGCAGGGGTCAATCCCACGAACTGCGAGATCATGATCTGAGCCAAAATCAAGAGTTGGACACTTAACCAACTGAGCCACCCAGGTGCCCCCTGATCAGTTCTGATCTGTTCTAAGCAACTGATCTTCAGGATGTCTGTTGAATCCAATTAAGCATTTGATAAAATGTTTAAGAAACTTGAGATTTGCTTTAAAGTATTTCAGGAAAAGAAAAAGGTTAAATGGAAGAAACAAGTATGCCAAGAGCTTGATAAATGTTAAATCCAGGTGATGTCTCTTCTCTTTACTTTTAAATACATTGGACAATTGTTTTAATGTTTATTTATTTTTGAGAAAGAGAGAGAGAGAGCACGAGCAGGGGAGGGGCAGAGAAATAGGGAGACACAGAAACCGAAGCAGGCTCCTGGCTCTGAGCTGTCAGCACAGAACCTGACACTGGGCTTGAACTCACAAACTGTGAGATCATTATCTGAGCCAAAGTCGGACTCCCAACCAACTGAGCAACCTAGGCGCCCCATATATTGGGCAATTTTTATGAAGCAAAATTTGAGGTAAATCTCTAAAAATTGACTAAAATATAACGTTTATGAAGGAAAATTATAATATATTTATTTTCATTTGCATGAAATAAAGATACTAATGGTAGTAAATAAAAAACATGTTGGAAAAATAAGATCCTTTTCAGGATTATTTTCTTAGTGTTTGAAAGATATACTACAAGGTACATATAATTCTTTAGTTTTTCTACTGATCAAGATAAATATACCTCAACATTATTTATCAGTTGATTTCATAACTATTAATTTGGTATCTTGATGTTATGAATAGGTGGCTATTCTAATAGTAGTAAATATTTATTCTTTCTTTTTAAATGAATATATTGATGCACTATCATAGTCAATACCCTGGCCTTGAAATACAAAATATTAGAATAATCAGCAAATATTTGTTAAAACCCTACATGTAACCCATTAGAGATACAACTATGAATAAGACTGAGTACATACCCTTAAAGAACTAACATTCCAATTGTTTGCGTTCTGTGTTTTTCTATGACCTTGAGGAAATTATTTAATTTTGTTGGGGATCAGTTTCTTATCCAAAAAATGAGGTTAATCCTGGCAATTGTAGAACTGCAGAATTGTTTTAGAAAATAAATGTGATACAGTGTATTGGTCTGGGTTCTCCAAAGAAGAGATATACTGTAAGAATTGGTTCATGAGTTGATTCAAACCACGAAGTTCCACAATCTGCTCACTGCAAATAAGATAACCAGGGACGTGGGTACTGTAGTTGAGTTTTGAGTCCAGAGGCCTGAGACTCAGGGAGGGCAATGATGTATTTATTTAAATCTTGGTTTGAATCTCAAAGGCCAAGAACTAGGAGCACAGTCGTCAAGGACTGGAGAAGATGGGTTCCTCAGCTCAGAGAGAGAATTTGCCCTTCTTTTGTGCTACAATCCCTCAATGGATTTAAGAATTCCCACTCGCATTGGTGAGGGTGATCTTCTCTAACTTTGAATCAGTTTATTGATTTAAATACTAATCTCTACCAGATATACTTTCACAGACAGACCAAGTGAAACAACATTTTACCAGCTATCTGGCATCCCTCAGTTCAATCAAGGAGACCCATAAAAATATCACATTATGGTGTGAAGTACATAATAGCCTTGAACTCACTAAAACTTATTTTGTGGGTTTTGAGATCATGAAGAATCATTTCATGTCTTACAACTTCGTACTCAATTAACAAAATAAAGTTTCCGATCCAACGATGTTGAGAAAATATGTTGTTTTGCAACAATGCTCAAATTTATGAGACTTTGATTAAAGTAGGTACATAGTTACTATTTCTTATTTTTTTAATTTAAGTTCTGAGAGCAGGTATAGTAAATATCAGAAAATTGGAATTTATCTTCATAGTCATTAATGTCTCGGATTTCTGAGGAAGTAATTAGACATCTTTGTGACTTTATCCAGTTAGAGTGAGGGGGACTGTAAGCTTTACATTAACTTAATTAGTGTATTATCTAGGCTACTCATACTGCATTCTCAAAGGTAAGTTCTCTATTGAAAACTCATACAAATACTTTCTTTTTCATTTGTTTAAAATTGTTGATGAATTATTTGGTATATATACGTGTGTGTGTGTGTGTGTGTGTGTGTATATGTATATCCCCCCACACATGCTTGGGGGATTGTATATATATATATATATATATATATATATATATATACTTGAGGGATTATATATATATATATATATATATATATACTTGTCTTCCTTTTCACCACAAGTTTCTATTTACCACTGGTTTCAGTTTCAGAATACTGTTTTCACAAAAATTTCTCAGATAAACAATGCCAAAAATATGGATTAACACTAAAATAAGAGTTAACCAAAGTTTTCCTTAATTATTGTCAAACATGCAAATATTTGGATGTGTGTAGATGATTTATTAATTTTTTCAGATTCTATTTCATTTAAATCATTTCAGTTGAATCTCATTTTGTTTTAAATAAAGTAGCTCTAAAATGTTTCTAGATTACCATGAAAAGAGCATTACATTTTGCACATCAAACCAAGGTAGTCTTCTGTTATTAATAGGATGATATTCAAGTCCTGTTGCTAAATATATTAACTGGGTTGGGACCTGAGTGGCATCTTTATCATTTTCTAGAACCATAGTATAGACAGATACGTAGCTCTGATTTAATTCTACAATTTGCTAAGTATGAAATTAAAAGAAATGTACCTTTCAAAGCCTAAACATCACATGTAAAAATAAGAGTTTCAGAAATACTTGTACATTAGCACAAAGATTTATTTTAAGGTACTCATTGCAGCAGTACTAATAACTAACAATAGGTGAGAGGTTAAGCAAACTATGACGTATCCATTTTATGGAATATAGAGGCTTGTATTTTGATCAACTTTAAGCTAAGAAACATTCATGGTTATGAATCAAATAACAGCTTCTCAACCCTACTCACCATCACACGACTTTTACTGTTCCTCATGCTGGGTTTCAGAACAAATAGGTTTCAAGTGCTCTACTATTTATAAAAGTACATACCACCTGAGTTTTAAAATTATCACATCCATTATAAAATATGAGAAATTTATATGCGGTGCTATGAAAATAATGCCAAGACAAATTTTAATGAAGATAGAAAGTTGCAGAATGATAAATACATTCTTATGTATGCAATTTACCCAAGAAAATAGTTATGCACACTTATGTGAATCATATGTAAATACATAGAAATTGACTGTAAGAATGCTTGTCACACTTGTTAATTATACCTATTTCTGGGCAGGGTAATGGATGACAGTTGGATTATAAGTAAGTTAAGGAAAAGGGAATAGGAATGTCAAGGTGTTTTTATCTTTCTCTTTATATATTGCTTCATTGTTTTAATTCATTACAGTGATGACCTATATAATGAAAAAGGAGAATTAAAAAGAAACACATGTGTAACGACCCAGAACTAGAAACAGAAAAGGAAAGGATGCAGTCTTGACTGGGATCACTAGCAGGTGTGGAAATGCACTTTTATACGGGAAAAGCTTAGGGGTTACAATCTTAATTGAAATAGAAGCTTTTTTTTTTGGCATAATAATGTACAAAAGAGTGAAGAAATAGCCTAGCTTTCATACAAAAAATCAGGAGGCTGAAATTATGAAGAGGGCTGTAATGAGGTCACTTCTTGGGAATAACAAAGAAGTAAAGGAAAATACAGAATAACTGAAGAGGACTTCTCTGAAAAGCTGTTTCTGAAGGGCGTATGTGCATGGCTGAACAATGGGATTGTCGCTACGGAGAAGCAAGTTCAAACCATCACCGCTGTGTTTCATTCTACAAATGGAACATACAAACGGGCTGGGTGGGGTGAAGAGGGTTGCAGGGGTATCTGCTGTACTACACTCAGCATCACTTTCGACTCCCTTTCTATTTGCTTATAAAGAATCGCCTGGTATAATGTTCTGGATCAGGGAAAGCTGACCTAATGTCGGATTATCTAATGCTCCTGAAAGTTCGAGCCTCTAGTTTTCCACTTATAAAATATGGAAAACAAACCCATCTCACAGTGTAGGTCTCAGTGTCAAAGGATATAACTTATGTGAAGGTGGTTAGAAAGTTACAAAGTGCCATACAAACTTTATCTATTATTTAAAAGGGAAAGAAATAAAGTTCTCTGGATGTCAATATAAAATCTGGTACACATCAGAAAAACATAGAGTCTAAGCGCAACATGAAACTGAATGTAAAATTGTGTTTACTCCCTCAGGCTTGCAAATTAATTTTTTTTTTACAATGCATGAAACAAAACCAAACAAAATGGAACAGTTGAACACCCTGTAGTAGTGATTCTGTTGGACTTAAATTAACCCTCCACTTTTTGATTACTGAAGATTTTCTCTTTACAGTTGGAAAAGAATATGCATAATAACACCAATAAATTGTGGATTTACCCAAAACACTTGATTATATGCCCAGAAATTTTCACCACAGCATGTCCCCCTTAATTTCCTTATCCTAATTCTCATTAGATTATGGAGGATTTACTAGCACTTTTGTGATATTTAAAATCACAGTACTTAACTAAACACAAGAGGAAAATAAGATCACTTCATTAGAGAGAAAACTGATTTTTTCAAAAGGAAAAGGCTATGGATTTTCTGTTTTGTTTTGTTTTGTTTTGTTGTTTTTGGAAAATAGTACCATGTCTTATTTCTGTGACAAGGGTGAGGTAAAAGATTAAAAGCACACATACCAAATGTCCCCTAAAACATTTTCAGTTATACCATCATTTTAAAAAGTGAAAATCAAAGTAGCGAAGTCTTCATATCAATTCTTCAGGTACGTTTTAAAAAATGTGATTTTAGGGGCGCCTGGGTGGCGCAGTCGGTTAAGCGTCCGACTTCAGCCAGGTCACGATCTCGCGCTCAGCGAGTTCGAGCCCCGCGTCAGGCTCTGGGCTGATGGCTCAGAGCCTGGAGCCTGCTTCCGATTCTGTGTTTCCCTCTCTCTCTGCCCCTCCCCCGTTCATGCTCTGTCTCTCTCTGTCCCAAAAATAAATAAACATTGAAAAAAAAAAATTTAAAAAATGTGATTTTAAAAAGCAGTGTATCATGGATTATTTTGTTTTGTCACATTTATTGAGTGTTTACGAACACAGGCCCTGTGTTTTCTGCTATACTGTGGAGTATGTCATTTAATGTCACAACACTCTTATAAAAGAAATTCTGTTTTTATCCCTACTTTGTAAATGTAATAAAAAGCTGTAATAGAAGGCATTTGGCAGTATCTACAAAACTGTTAAAAATGGTATTTACCTATTAGCCCAGAAATTCTACTTATTCTAGAAATATGCATACTCACATACGATATGAAGAATGTAGGGGATTGTACCTCGGTTTGTAATAGTAAATGACTACAAAACAACAGAAACATCAGAAAAACAGTAAAATAAACTATAACTCTATTCCAATTATCTAATGCTGTTTAACAATCCACCTCAAAACTTAGCGACTTAAAATAACATTTATTTTTTGCATGAATCTGTAACTTGAACAGGGCTCAGCAAAGACAGGTCATTGGTGATTCATGCAACACCAGCTGAAGTCACTTGATTGGGGGCTGGAGTAGGTACTTTCTATTCAACTTACTCACAACACCCAGGAAGTCGGCATTGGCTGTCAACTGGGAGCCAAGGTGGTGCTGTGAGCCAGGGGCCATGGTTCCTCACTCCTTTGATTGCTTGACTTCCTCACAACATGGCGGCCAAATCCAAGCATGGGCATTCCACAATAACTAAAGGAAAGTAAATCTTCTTTTATATCTAGTTTTCAAAGTCCATAGTATTGCATCCACCTAAGACACAAATCCTCCCATATTCAAAGGAAGGTATAATCTGTCCTATTTTCTAAGATGTAGTAAAAAACAAACAAACAAACAAAAAAGATCAGCAAGTATGTCATTCTATCTTTATCATAAGACAGGGAGAAAAATAATAATACATGTTTGTATTTACATTTGCATTAGGAAGTCAAAAGTGTTACATAAGTGGGGTTTTTTTTAATGTTTCATTTTTGAGGCAGAGAGACAGAGCACAAGAAGGGGAGGAGCAGAGAAAAATGGAAGACACAGAATTCGAAGCAGGCTCCAGGCTCTGAGCTGTCAGCACAGGGCCAGATGTGGGGCTCAAACTCCCTAGCTGTGAGATCATGACCTGAGCCAAAGTCAGATGCTTAACCAACTGAGCCACCCAGGTGCTCCATAAGTGGTTATGTTGTAAGTGAAATGGGAAGGTATAATCGGGCACAGTGGTAAAAACAAGGTTTTAAATTTTATATATTTTTATATTATTTTGATTCTTGAATAGTGTGAATGCCTTATTCAATAATTTTAAAATGTGTGTGTGTGTCCAGAGACACTTAGAGAAGTAACCTACATAAGCTCACCTAGGTGGTTATCATAGAGTTGAAACTTAAAGCTGAAATTTAAATCTAAGCTCTTAACCACGTTGTCATTCTGCCTCCCTAGATGGGCTCACTCTCTAGATTAGGGCAGCTATCCTGCAAGTACTACTCCTTGACAAACTGGACGATGGACAAATTTCTCATAGGGAATGAGTCTTGGTTAGCTCTTCGTACATTCCTTATTGCCTGCTCTCTTCCACATCAAATATAACAGACAGCATTGACGGTGGAATATTTTACTAGTTTAAAAAGAGAAAGAGAAAAATGATCCTTAAGAAGCAGTTTTATATTTCCAGGATTTTCACAAGCTAAATAACATTTTCTCTTCAGATCACATGCTAGAGAAATGAACACTATCTCCTTCATATAACTCATTTTGACTGTCTGAAAATCCCACACCCACAACAAAGTTTGTTGTCAGCTTATTCATTTTTTGGAAAAAACAAAAGACAAACCATCCTTATATATTTAGAAACATCGAAAACAAAAAGCAGTCTCATAAGGTAAACAAATTGCTTACCACACATGCTTATAATGTTAAGTATCTTCTCCACAAAAACCCACCCACTGGTGACCTTAAGCATAGAGAAAACATGGAGACAAATGACTGACTTTCTTTAGGGGACAAGCCACAGGACCGCCATGAACTTTGAATATTAGGGGAAAACGTAGACTAGAGCAGGAGACAGGACAAGATGAAAGGTGACGTTACCTAGCACCTTCCTCCTAGCCAGCTTTCTGCCCTCCTGGGGGCATTTGAACCATAATGAGCTCTCTAAAACAGGTTTATGTAGTGGAGAGACCTGGTGCATTTGAAGACTTGAGTTCAAGTCTTAATTATACCACTGAGAATAATGACACATACCCACCATGCTCGTTTCACCAGATTGAAGTGAGGCTCTAAAGTAATTTGTAAACTGAATGAAAATAAGGCTTTGCAATCATTAAATTAAGGAAAATAAGTCAAGCCATTGCCAATGTCATGGAGTTACCTGGCTTGAATCGGAAATTTGTCACAGCAGAATGAAGCAAACGGATGTTTCTTTAATACAAAGGGGAAAAGGGAAAATTCTATTTCCACGGTGATCACATCTTACATTAATGAGTGTTTGTTTTAAAAACTAATCTAAAACAATCAAACAGAGGAGAGGTTGATGATGATTATAAGGCACATATGCACATTATTACTACTGTCATCGTGATTATTATTGTTTCCCCCAAACGGTTGATTTTGGGACATTGAAAACAAAATAAGATAGAGAGGCACCTAAGCTTTTTGTTATTTAAATTATTTCATTCCTTCTTGTGCATGAGGTTAGCCCTTTACTTCAAGCCTTTCCCATATAGCTTACTTGAGGAAGAAGGAGCCATCATTGTGAGTCAACAATAGCTCCCCGAGTGAGAAGTAGTCTAACTAAAAGTTACCAAGAGACAACACAAAAAAAGTCATAATAAATCTCTAACATCCATCGAAACCATCCTAGAGAAAAACAAAAAGGATGACTTTCCTTATGGAGAGGTTGAGTTACCATTTCCTTTATCTCTATGTGTGGAATAGGAGCCTTTGGATAACATTAGAATCTAAATTGGCTTAATTAAGTCTTCCACAAAGAAAATTTTAAAAACTAAGAAACTACATATGACAGAGTGTTATTGAATTAATAAAAAAGATTCCATATGTCATAAATCATTGGTCAAGTCTCTAAATGGCAAATACATTAGTAAGTGCACTTCAACAAGGAAAAAAGTGTTGTTCAGTGTAAAAGAAATGAAGTGAGGATTAAGGTAATGTGATTCAACACTCAGGCACTCAAATTATCAGAAAATTTCTTCAGGTTTTCCATTAAGAAACGATCAGACATTTATTCTGCTTAGCATACAATGCACTTATTTTTGTTGATAAAAATCACTAGTTTTAATACAGTTTCTATTTGACCAAATCCACCAATAACTTGCAATTTGTTTACACACTAATTATAGAAGTTTTCAAATGTTTGACTAATATATCTCAAAGGGAGCCTGCAGTGTAACTGCATGAGCCTCTTTGGGTAAATAACAGAATTTATGATTTCTCTGCCTTGGTGTACTTCAGCTGAAAATGATCAGGGCAAGGAAAAAGCATACAGGCAAATGGTAAGAGGTTTAGAAAAAAAAATGAAGAACAATGTAAGGGTAAGCAGAAGCCTTAAGAATCACATTCTTTTGACTTTGGAATATTTTTATTTGTTTGTTTGTTTGTTTGTTTGTTTTGCAATAAGGTTTTGCATGATATATGAGGTATTTGTTACAAATGATGGATCCTGGTAAAACACTGACAACCCTTTCTGATGAGACTGCCCTGCATTACTGGTTGAATTTAATAAATAGCATTCAACCTATAGAGACAGGGTAGGTCTTTACAAAATAAATCTCTTAAAAAGTATTTATGGAAATAAAATGAGGGAAAGAAGAGAACTCAAATCTTTTTTGCAAGTCCATCTTTATAAGAAATCCCTAACATACGCAATCTGTACTTGGAGACACATTAGACCATATCCATTCACCTTAATTTGTATTATATGTTTATGTGTTTTTTCCTTGAAATATTTAAAAAGCACCTTATAAGCATACCCACTTTGAGAAAAAGAAAAACACATCTACAATATGAATATGAATGGAAATTTTATTTGGCTAATATACAACAGTCACCAACCCTCTGATGGAGGGGTATTTCGCCACCTACACAACTGACTTCCTCTGAAACACTTTGTGCTCTGCTGTGCTGGGCTGTGCTCCAAACATCTTCAAGCTGTGATTTTTAAAAGATAAAGGCAGAAAATGTGTTTTGTTTGTAAAGTCTTTATTTCTGATGTATTATGGTGAATGCCATCATAAAAATCTCCAAGAACCTAAAGGAAGCTTTCAAGAAAGTGTATTGTTGAAGTTTTCTTGTTTTCAACTAACGTACGTAAAGAAACCTTCCTAAGCAGATGGACTACTACAGGCAGGAAAATAACATATATTTGAAACAGCACACCATATTGTGCATGTCATGAGGGCTCAGTGGGCTAAATTAATATATGATGGTTTTGTCTTCCCTTTCCTTATTTAACACCTGCTGTGATGAGCTTGAAATCTGAATATTTCTGTATTAGGAAATGGTAAGTTTAAACGGTAAGTACTGGCTTTTCCTCCGCTTTATACAGAGCATGTCTGTATAGTCTGTTGAGATTCTGCCCATGGTCTCTGTCAGTGGGATGCAGAAGAACCCAACCAGTCATGGCAGGTGGAAGGTTTAAACTACTGTCTTGGTAATATATATATATATATATATATATATATATATTTTATAAAAGGTGAAATTATTTACTGTGGTTTGCCATCTCCCAAGTATTGAAATAGTAAATTATAAGTATTCCCTCCAGATATTATAAATTCAAAGTGTCCTTGAAAATTATTGTTTGATACTTCCCTACATCTATATACACATGCTGATAAAGCCACAAGAAGCAGCTCCTTCCCATTTTGTTAATAAACTAATTTGTTTTGAAATATAATTGACTTCATAACTAAGAATTTTGCAAGTAACTGATTAAATGTTTAAATTTATAAGTGAAAGTACACATGAGGTTTTCTTTGATTTTTTTTAAAGCCAGTTTCTGTCATTTGCAACCGGACTATCCATGATAATAATTATGAGTATAGATGTTGATTAGTGTCATGAACAACAACAACACAAAAAACCTAAAACCAACATCCATAACAAGACTTGAAGATCTAGAAAATTCATTAATTGATGTCAACTTCAGTAATTCCTTTCTTCCAGCAGTATCATTGCACCATTAAGTCTCTGTCCACAGACTTTCTGCCCCGCCACACAGTGCCACTGTTCTTGTCAAGCAATGTCCTCTATGTTGCCAAATGTAGTAAGCACTTCTCTGTCTTCATCTCAGAGGACCACTCCGAAACATCCAGCAGAGTTAAGGACTCCCTTCCTGACTTCTCTAACATCACACCCCAGAAGTTTTCCTCCTCCCTCACTGGCCATTCCTTCCTAGGAAACTTAGATGGCTTTTCCTACAGCTACTCAGTCATCAAATATTGGCTCAGTCTCTGCACCTTCTAAGTGACTTCTTTATAAGTTTTATTTATATGATGGTAACTGTCCAACCTGTACAATCAGCTCCGGTTCATGTACCCACCTGCCAGTCCAACATGTCCACTTAACTCCCTGACATACATCTCAATATTCACATGTCTGAAACAGACCTCTTGCTTCTCTCCCCCTAAAAATCTTCTCTGTCTTACTCCTTCTTAGCAGCACCATCTATGAGGGCTGACTTTGAGATTTTCCTTGGCCCTTACTCCCTTCACCCATTAGCAGTTTCTGTTGACTCAAATTCCAAATCATCTCCCAAATCTACCCTTTTTTCCATCTTCACTGTTGCAACCCACTTTCAGGACCCCATAATTTTTATATTAGACTCCTACACTAATCTCCTTCTCTTATCCTCTATACACCATGACAGGCAACGATTAGGATAAACTGTATTGAGTAAATCATGTCAATATGATCAGTTCATTCATTCTCTTAAAAAAAAAAAAAAGAAGAAGAACAATGCTTCCTTACTTTGGTTTATGAGGCTATCTATGAACTAGCTTGTCTCTTTGAACTTATTTTACATAATGCTGTCCCTTTTTACTATATTCCAGCCATTCTAACCTTTTTCTGTTATTCTAACATGCCAAGCTCTTTTTCTGTTACTCTAACATGCCAAACCTTGACACTAGCTATTTCCTCGGTCTATAAAGAGATTGCCCAGACCCTGCAGACTATCTTAGTCTTTTCATTCAGACCTTGGACTATAGGCCCAAATGGAATTCTCAAATGAACATATCCAAAAGTAAAAGAAAAGTAATGCCATTTAAAATTTTTTTCTAGAAAAATAATTTATATCATCTAACTATGAATATATGTACTCCAACATTGCCACATCAAAAATACATGCTTAAAAAAGCACCACAAAATAAAATTTCACATGGCAAATTTTAATCAATTGTATTTTCCCTGATCTGAGCAATATTTTCATGCATATTTGCCATTAAGTGAAGCTAGATTTTTGCTGCCTTTTGTAAAGGAGAAGAGCACCATCTTTTAATCAGAATACACTCTCTTTCTTAAGAAAGACAATGAAAGATTTTTGTAGAGGTCACTAAGCTTTACTTCTAATTTACCAGCTTCGCATTGATGTGATCCATTTCAGATACTACGCAAGGAGGATACTGACAAAGGGAGAAGGTGATCATTACTTTTTAAACCAGTTATCTTGAAAGCATTCAAGGAAGAAACAAATGTGAAAGAACAAAAAGAAAACAATGAAATGAGAAAAGACACACACACACACACACACACACACACACACACACATTATATAATTTTCATTAAAAAACAGCATAGTACCATAAAAGGAAGCTCCTATTATTGAACAGTCACATAATAAATATATTTTGGTGATCTGTTTTTAATTGTAAACAGTCATATTTTCAGACTAACTTTTTGTCAATACAGACAACTTCTGTAACCAAAGAAGACAATTCCATGTTCACTTTATAAAAAGCAAGTGGAAATATTATAAAAGACATTTTTAGAACTGATGATACTGAAAGTCATAATGTTTCTTTTCAATGGACAACTGATGGTAAGTAAACACAATGATCTTTTTTAATCAGGTTGCCAGGTTCCACCTTTGCTATAAGTATATGATATGCAGGTGAGGTAAAACATGCTCTGATAGTAAGCTGTGTATTACTGAAGCTGTTGGGGCTACGTAATTAAAAACAAAATCTTGGGGCGCCTGGGTGGCGCAGTCGGTTAAGCATCCGACTTCAGCAAGGTCACGATCTCGCGGTCCGTGAGTTCGAGCCCCGCGTCGGGCTCTGGGCTGATGGCTCAGAGCCTGGAGCCTGTTTCCGATTCTGTGTCTCCCTCTCTCTCTCTACCCCTCCCCCGTTCATGCTCTGTCTCTCTCTGTCCCAAAAATAAATAAACGTTGAAAAAAAAATTAAAAAAAACAAAAACAAAAACAAAAACAAAATCTTCTCCTGACTCAGAAATTTTCTCCACAAACGTAGCAGAAAAAGAAAACACTTATTATTGCATAAACATTAAACCAGAATATAATGCACATTATAGGCAATCTTCTAAGAGATTGCAAAGACAGAAAGAAATCTCACCCCTTTGTATAGCCAGGCAGATACATCTCATTCCATACATGTCTTCAAGATAAACAATAACTGGGCTTCTAGTAAGAGGCTTTGACATCACCATTTATTACACGTAGGTTCGTTCTAAATTCACCTGGCAACCCGGCTTGCCATCTGTGTTAGTTAATTGGCTTTATAGAAAGGAAAAATATTTTTTTTCCTATTTTTATGGCAGGAGATATCTTTACAAATTGGAAACAAGTCCCAGATAAAGTTCTGAGTTTCAAACTACTATATTTTCCCAAACTGAAAAGCTGATTGTCTTAATTAATGAGTTTTTCTATCTCTAGCTCAAAACTTTTCCATTAATAGTTGCAAAATAAAGCTATATTTAGAAAATATATATGAATCTCTTGGGTCTTTCCTCTTCTACATATGAAATTAAGGCCAATTCAGAGGATTATCACATCTTTTAGATCATCTTTCTAATTCTTTAAAGTGGAAATTTAAAACCAAATACTTGGAAAAAAACACTGTTGTTTTTTCAATGGGGCTTGAGCACTAGGATTAAAAAAAGAAGGTGTAAGTATTGAGCTAAGATCATAATTTAGTGAGTGGTCATAAGTGACAACCGAAACTTTCTTGCCATTATGCCTGGTTGAAGTGGAATGAAATCAGCAACAAAAAAATTCTTACCCACATTCCCATTGGCCCGATCCCCATTCCTCATGCCATAGTTACAGGGTACCAGAGCTTTCATCTCTCTCTCTTTTTTCAAGGCATTACAGTTCGCCCTTGAACAACACGGTTTGAATTTACACGCAGATTTTTTTTTGGTTCCAGTACAGTACTGTAAATGTATTTCCTCTTCCTTATGATTTTCTTAGTACCATTTTCTTTTCTGTAGGTTACTTTATTGTAAGAGTACAGTATATACCACATATAACATACAGAATATGTGTTAACCGACTATGTCATTGATAAGTCTTCTGGTCTTAAGTTTTCGCAGTTAAGTTTTGGGGGAGTCAAAGCAATATGAGAATTTTCAACCATACTCCAACCTACCGCTGTTATTCAAGGGTCAACTTTATAACTCTACTGAGGGCAGCAGTTTCTCTCCGCCTCCCTCCTCTTGGTTAGTTTTCTCATTTCTTTTTCATTGCTTTCTCTTGGCAGGCTCAATGTGAACAAAGATGAACCCACTAGGCACTCAAAGTCAATTAGCAAGTGATAAGAAGCTATCAGCCACAAAGAAAAAAAAAACAACTAAATGGTATTCGAAAGCAGTGGATGAGAAGATGTAAGGAAATGTAATACTTTGGTTCAACTTTTCTCTGTGGATTTAATCATTTCAATGTCCTTACTTAACCTCTGCACGGTCTAGCAAGCCGATTAGCCTCTCTGATCGGTTTCGGGCACCAGATGGGAGTGTGAGCCAGGAGCGAGCAGGGCAGTGCAGCACAAGTGAAAGAGCTGCTGGCTAAGCTGCCGCAGTGGAACTGCAGCTCTGATCACCGAGCCTCAGAGAACCGGATCATTCGGTTTTATATTTATTTCATACATCACTGATATCCCACCTCGTTCACAAAAGGAAAAAAAAAAGATTTCAATTGGATCATGGGCTTTAATTAGCTAATATTACTTTTATACAATATTTTTATTAGACCACAGGTAATTTGTATTCTTTTTAAAGGCCAAGCTTCAAATTAAGGCGGCAAACTGGCTGCCCACGGTTTGCATTTGGCTGTTGAACAAGTTTTTTCTGACACAGTGTTTTTATAAAAACAGAACTGAAATCCCTTCAGGCAGTGCACACGAGCGTGTTCTCTCCAGCCCCCATCCCTCTCTTATTTTGCATTCCACCTGATTCACACATTGGTTTATCTACCAGGCTCTTACAGATATTTCAAATAGAACCTCACAGTCTTTCAATCCATGCCGATTTGGATGAGCCAAGAAAGACAGTGTGCGCAGCCATAACACATATGTTCCTATCTGTTCAACATCAATGTGCTTGTATCGAACTTACGAGGTTTTCACGTCCCATATGTTCCATTTTAGTTTACCAGATAGTCAAAAAGCTAATGCTTTATGCTTTTAATTCAGCTCCATTATAATTTAACTTCTTTTATTTTCTATCAAGAAAAGTGTGGGGAGGGGGCAGTGTCTGGGAGGCTCAGTTGGTTAAGCATCCAATTTTTGATTTTGGCTCAGGTCATGATCTCATGATTCGTGGGTCTGAGTCCTGAGTCAAGCTCTCTGCTGACAGCGCAAAGCCTGCCTGAGAGTCTCTCTCTCCCTCTATCTTCCCCTCCCTCCACTCATGCACACTCTCTCTCCTAAAATAAATAAACTTTAAAAACAAGTGGCAAAGTATCATTTTTCTTTGTCTTCAAAATAAGTGAAAATTATTAATGATTGAAATATGTATTTAAGAATTGGATGCATAATAGATACTTTCCTTTGACCTCCTAATCAAATAGTTCGATGTGTATCTTGCATGGTTACACTTGTAGAATGTTTTAGCAATCAACATATAACAACAGTCGTCTACTACCTATGTTCCTGGGGAAAGCTGAGAACAAAGCTGGGGGGCTCAGTCTCTTCTGTCAGCTCACCTCACCTTTCTGCCACTTTACCCTAAACACGCCAGTGTTTGTAACTCATACTGCTCTAAGTCAGTTTATTTTCATCTTATTCGTGCCCCTTTTTCATCCTCGCTCCAAACTCTTCATTCTGCCTAAAATGAATTTTATTCTCCATATCATGAATCCATATCTTCCTGTTCTTCTACCTCAAATGCAATACTATTTTTCCCCACAAAGTGATCCCTGAACAACGATATCCTCGGGGTTGTCCCTCCTTATTTTGACTTTGGAACTCAAAATTATTCCACATTTTGCATACTGTATTTTGAAACAATCCCCCAGATGTTTTATATATTTGTTACCTTCTGAATTAAATTTTAAGTTCCTCTAAGACAATGGCTATGTATCTTCTATTCACCACAGCTGTCTTTAATTACTCTAATTATCAGATTGTTCTAAAAGAATACACATTTCATATTTTCTTTTCTTCTATCGCATAAACCATGGACTAAAGATATTTCAACTATGCTACAGATATTCCAACTTTTCAGCCTCTTTACTCTTAAACTGCTACTCATACCAAAACAGGGACAACAAATCTTTTGTTATGTCACATATCTTGATTTGTAGTTTAGAAAATATAACTGCCACTCATCTCTGCCTAAAAATCCACCTAATGGCACTGGAGTTACACAACAGTTTGCTTGGCAGGATTCCATAATTTGGAGGGGACACTTAATGGTCAAGTCACCAGAAATAATAAGTAAAAAACATTCAGTCCTTTCTGAATAGTACTTCCATTTGGCTGGAGCAGTAAGAAGGAGGGAACAGAGGCAGCTTCCTCACCTGCCTCCATTTCCTATCATGAGGCAGAACTACCCCAGGGTTTTGGTCTTGGAATAGGTTGTGGCAGACCTTGCAGACAGTATCTCTTCTCTCTTTTCATAAAGCTGGTTATAAGTGCTAAGATTTGAGCCTCAGCTGTGATTTAGAATAGAGGGCAGAGGGATGGGGTATCCTTTAAAATAAAGACTGTAACAAGAGATGAAGAAGGGCATTATATCATAATTAAGGGGTTTATACACCAAGAAGACCTAACAATTATAAACATTTATGCTCCAAGTGTGAAAGAACCCAAATATATAAATCAATTAATCACAAACATAAAGAAACTCATTGATAATAATACCATAATAGTAGGGGACTTCAACACCCACTTACAACAATGGACAGATCATCTAATCAGAAAATCAACAAGGAAACAATGGCTTTGAATGACACATTGGACCTGATGGACTTAACAGATATATTCAGAACATTTCATCCTAAAGCAGCAGAATATACATTCTTCTCCAGTGCACATGGAACATTCTCCAAAATAGATCACATCCTGGGACACAAATCAGTCCTCAACAAGTACATACTGTGCATATTTTCAGATCACAATGCTATGAAACTTGACATCAACCACAAGAAAAAATTTGGAACGGTAACAAATACTTGGAGACTAAAGAACATCCTACTAAAGAATGAATGGGCTAACCAAGAAGTTAAAGAGGAAATTAAAAAGTACATGGAAGCCAATGAAAATGATAACACCACAGCCCAAAACCTCTGGGATGCAGCAAAGGCAGTCATAAGAGGGAAGTATATAGCAATCCAGGCCTTCGTAAAGAAGGAGGAAATGTCTCAGATACACAACTTAACCTTATGCCTTAAGGAGCTGGAAAAAGAACAACAAATAAAACCTAAAACCAGCAGAAGACAGGACATAATAAAGATTAGAACAGAAATCAATGCTATTGAAATGAAAAAACACAAAAACAGTAGAACACATCAATGAAACCAGAAGCTGGTTCTTTGAAAGAATCAACAAAATTGATAAACCACTAGCCAGTTTGATCAAAAAGAAAAGGAAAAGACCCAAATAAATAAAATCAAGAATGAAAATGAAATAAAATCAAGACCCAAAATAAATAAAATCAAGAGATCACAAACAGCACAGCAGAAATGAAAATAATAAGAGAATATTATGAATAATTATATGCCAATAAAATGGGAAATATGGAAGAAATGGACAAATTCCTAGAAACATATACATTACCAAAACTGAAACAGGAAGAAATAGAAAATTTGAACAGACCCATAACCAATAAAGAAATCGAATTAGTAATCAAAAATCTCCAAAAAAAACGAGTCCAGGGCCAGATGGCTTTCCAGGGGAATTCTACCAAACATTTAAGGACTTAACACCTATTCTCTTGAAGCTGTTCCAAAAAATAGAAATGGAAGGAAAACTTCCAAACTCTTTCTATGAAGCCAGCATTACCTTGATTCCAAAACCAGACACCCCGCTAAAAAGGAGAACTATAGATCAATTTCCCTGATGAGCATGGATGCAAAAATCCTCAATAAGATATAAGCCAACCAGATCCAACAATATATTAAAAAAAATTATTCACCATGACCAAGTGGGATTTATACCTGGGATGCAGGGCTGTTTCAATATCCGCAAAACAATCAGTGTGATTCATCACATCAATAAAAGAAAGGACAAGAACCATATGATCCTCTCAATAGATGCAGAGAAAGCATTTGACAAAATATAGCATCCTTTCTTGATAAAAACCCTCAAGAAAGCAGGGATAGAAGGAGCATACCTCAAGATCACAAAAGTCATATATGAAAGACCCAACACTAATATCATTCTCAATGGGGACAAACTGAGAGCTTTCCCGCTAAGGTCAGGAACAAGACAGGGATGTCCACTCTTGCCACTGTTATTCAACATAGTATTGGAAGTCTTTGCCTCTGCAATCAGACAACACAAATAAATAAAGGCATCCAAATCAGCCAGGAGGAGGTCAAACTTTCACTCTTCACAGATGACATGATACTCTATCTGGAAACCCCAAAAGATTCCACCAAAAAACTGCTAGAACTGATCCATAAATTCAGCAAAGTGGCAGGATATAAAATCAATGCACAGAAATCAGTTGCATTCCCATGCACCAAGAATGAAGCAACGAAAAGAGAAATCAAGGAATCGATCTCATTTATAATCGCACCAAAACCCATAAAATACCTAGGAATAAATCTAACCAAAGAGGCGAAAAATCTATACACCGAAAACTATAGAAAGCTTTTGAAAGAAATTGAAGAAGACATAAAGAAATAGAAAAATATTCCATCCTACTGGATAGGAAAAACAAATATTGTTAAAATTCAATACTACCCAATGCAATCTACATATTCAATGCAATCCCTATCAAAATAATACCAGCATTCTTCACAGAGCTAGAACAAACAATCCTAAAATTTGTATGGAACCAGAAAGACCCCGAATAGCCAAAGCAATCTGGAGAAAGAAAACCAAATCAGGAGGCATCACAATCCTGGACTTCAAGCTGTATTGCAAAGCTGTAATCATCAAGACAGTATGGTATGAGCACAAAAACAGACACTCAGATCAATGGCACAGAATAGAGAACCCGGAAATGGACCCACAAACATACGGCCAACTCATTTTTGACAAAGCAGGAAAGAATATCCAATGAAATAAAGACAGTCTGTTCAGCAAGTGGTGAATTATCTGTTTTCAGTTTAAAATTTATATCTGGTGATGTGCTTTCACTGTACTGCAACAATTGTTTAAAGATGAAAATTGTTTAAACATGCTGTCTTGAACAATAGCAATAACAGCAAAATCAATGGTGTCAAAAGATATTTTAGATATATTCTTTAATAAGAAATTTAAACATTCATAGACAAGCAATATAAATTCCCTAGATGTTTTGTTTTATTTTGGTTTTTTTTATCTTCTATTGCAATCTGTTATTTTTCCTGAATGTTGTTTTACCCCTGTTCCTTAGATTACTTTTGGTTAGATTCAAATTTTACAAGAGTCTACTGAAAATGCCTATATTCCTTGCCCAATTTTGTCATTTACTGGGCAACCCCCCATAAAAATATTCACATCTGGAAAATATGCATTGTGGAAATTTTCAAATCAAACACTAATTCTTCTCAATTCAATGCAGTTTATGCGAAGAGTTTTATATATGTAGCAATGAAGCAATATCAGTTCTAAATTTGTTCAAAGTTACTTTCTTAATCGTATCCATTATTATCTTAATTATTTAGTTGTTTTTTTAGCCCCAAATAATATGCACTAGTTTTTGGTGGCCATGTTAATATTACGCATAAACATTTGCCATAATATTCAAATTTTGCTACAATTCCTGCCAAATGGAAAAGTTCCCATAAACATGCTCATAAAGTTGCTTGGCTGATCTACTGATGTTAGACATTGCATCACTGAAAACCAATCGTGCGTTCAACTGCCACATGGAATTATTATTTCTCACTTATATATAGTTTCTGTTCTGCACCACAGATACTTACAGATTTTTTAAAATCACATTAAGTTTCTGAATGTTTAATATTATTTTTTAAAGTGTTATTTCTTTCTCATGATTACCTGAAATACATGAAAAACTTGCCACTCCTGGACACAACTTTTTCTACCTCTGAAGAGTTTGAAATACAGACAAAATGCAGAATCTTTTGCAACAGAATGAAGTAACCAGATTCTTTTTTCCATTTGAAATATTCATATAATATTCATTTCCAAAACTTCCTACCTTTTGGAAATACAGACTTTCTTACTTGAGATCAATAACCTTCAAAAATAAGTTAATAGTAAAATTCCATGGATGCACTTGGATTTGAAAAAATCCTGTTTCGTTGAATGGATTCTCTGCAATGTTTTCGTCTTTTAGTTTTTGTTGAAACTTACTTATCAGTTATACTTAATATTTCTGAGCTTATTTTACCAAAACTAAATCATTTCTCTTTTTTCTCTGGTGTTCTGTATTTTTCTCTCAAAGTTTTCTGTAATTTAAATTATTTTATTTTCTAAGGTTTTTTCAGCTTTCACTTTTTTTCTGATTATGATATTTTTTATTATTTTCTTTCTGGAACTCCCAAAGTTTGCATTTAATATAACATGTAGGAATATGCTACCAAATTTTAATAGAAGTTAATATTAGCACTAATATAAGTGTCATAAAAACAAAACCTGTAATAATGTAATTAATAGATAATTGCATATTACTTACTAATTTATATCAATAAAAATCTGCCTTATGTACGATTAATAGTAAATAGGTATTAGTTGTTGCATCATGTTTCATGAGTGCTATTTATGATATTAATAATCAACTAGAAACTGATTTCAATAGTTCATTTTTAATTTATTTATTTAAATTCAAATTACTTAACACACAATGTAGTAGTGCTTTCCAGAGTAGAACCCAGTGATTCATCATTTACATATAACACCCAGTGCCATGACAAGTGACCTCCTTAGTGCCCATCACCTATCTAACCCATCCTCCCACCCACCTCACCTCCAGCAACCCTCAGTTGCAACCTCTCTTATGGTTTACCTCCCCCTCTGTTTTTATCTTATTTTTCCTCCCCTTCCCCTATGTTTATCTGTTGTGTTTCTTAAATTCCATATATGAGTGAAAATATAAGATATTTGTCTTTCTCTGACTGACTAATTTCGCTTAGGACAATACCCTCTAGTTCCATCCATGTTGTTGCAAATAACAAGATTTCATTCTTTTTGTTCTCCAGTAATATTCATACACACACACACACACACACACACACACACACACACACACATACACATATATACCACATCTTCTTTATCCATTCATCAGTCAGCGGACATTTGGGCCCTTTCCATAATTTAGCTATTGTTGATAGCGCTGCTATAAACATTGGAGTGCGTGTGCCCCTTTGAATCAGCACTTTGTATCTTTTGGATAAATACTGAGTAGTGCAATTGCTGAGTAGTGCAATCTCAGGGTAGTTTTATTTTTCAATTTTTCGAGGAACCTCCATACTGTTTTCCAGAGTGGCCGCACCACTTTGCATTACCACCAATAGTGCAAAAGTGTTGCCCTTTCTCTGCATGCTGATTAACATCTATTGTTTCCTGAGTTTTAATTTTAGCCATTCCGACAGGTGTGAAGTGTCCTGGTTGTTTTCATATGTATTTCTCCAATTATGAGTTATGTTGAGCATCTTTTCATATGTCTCTTTTCCATCTGGATGTCTTCTTTTGATGCATTTATTCATGCCTTATTCACATTTCTTCATTGCATTATTTGCTTTTTGGGCAAATAGGTTTTGGATACTAACCCTTTATTCGATACGTTATTTTCAAATATCTTTTCCCTTTCTGTTGGTTGCCTTTTGGTATGTTGATTGTTTCCTTCTCTGTGCAGAAGCTTTTTATCTTGATGAGGTCCCAATTGTTCATTTTTGCTTTTGTTTCCCTTGCCTCCAGAGATATGTCTGGTAAGAAGTTGCTACGGCCAAGATGAAAGAGATTGCTGTAGGATTTTGATGGTTTCCTGGCTTTCAGTTTGATCTTTCATCCATTTTGAATTTATTTGTGTGTATGATGTAGGAATGTGGTCCTGTTCATTCCTCTGCATCTCATTGTCCAGTTTTCCCAGCACCACTTGCTGAAGAGACTGTCTTTATTCCATTGGATATTCTTCCCTGCTTTGTCAAAGATGAGTTGGCCATATGTTTGTGGGTCCATTTCTGGGTTCTCTATTCTATTCCATTGATCTCTGTGTGCCAGTACCATACTGTCTTGATGATTACAGCTTTGTAATACAGCTTGAAGTCTGGGATTGTGATGCCTCCTGCATTGGTTTTCTTTTTCAAGATTGCTTTGGCTATTTGGGGTCTTTTCTGGTTCCATACAAATTTTAGGATTGTTTGTTCTAGCTCTGTGAAGAATGCTGGTGTTATTTTGATAGGGATTACACTGAATGTGTAGATTGCTTTGGGTAGTATTGACATTTTAACAATATTTGTTCTTCTGAGCCATAAGCATGGAATGTTTTTCTATTTCTTTATGTCTTCTGCAATTTCTTTCATAAGTTTTAAACATGCTGATCTTTTACATCTTGTTAGGTTTATTCCTAGGTATCTAATGGGTTTGGTGCAATTGTAAATGGGATCAATTCCTTGATTATTCTTTCAGCTGCTTCATTCTTGGTATATAGAAAAGCAATTTATTTCTGCACATCAATTTTATATCCTGTGACTTTGCTGAATTCACATATTCTGGCAGTTTTTTGATTGTAGTCTTTCATATTTTCTACATAGAGTATCATATCATTTGTGAAGAGTGAAAGTTTGACTTCTTACTTGCCAATTCATATGCCATTCATTTCTTTTTGTTGTTTGATTGCTGAGGCTAGGACTTCTAGTACTATGTTGAACAACAGTGATAAGAGTGGACATCCCTTTCATGTTCCTGACCTTATGGGGAAAGTTCTGTTTTTTCCCATTGAGGATGATATTAGCTTTGGGACTTTCATATATGGCCTTTATGATGTTGAGGTATGTTCCTTCTATCCCTGCTTTGTTGAGGGTTTTATCAAGAAAGTATGCATTACTTTGTCAAATGCTTTTTCTGCATCTATTGCAAAGATCATATGGTTTTTATCCTTTCTTTTATTAATATGGTATATCACATTGATTGAGTTGCAAATACAGAACCACCCTTGCCACCCAGGAATAAATCCTACTTGATCCAGGTGAATGATTCTTTTAATGCACTGTTGAAATTGACTTGCAATTATCTTGTTGAGAATTTTTCATCCAGATTCATCAGGGATATTGGCCTGTAACTCTCCTTTTTAGTGGGGTCTTTGGCTTTAGAATCAAGGAATGCTAGCTTCGTAGACTGATTTTGGAAGTTTTCCTTCCATTTCTATTTTTTTGGAATAGTTTGAGAAGAGTAGATATTAACTCTTCTTTAAATGTCTGGTTGAATTCCTCTGGGAAGCCACCTGTCCCAGTACTCTTATTTATTGGGAGATTTTTTTATTTAACTGATTCAATTTCTTTGCTGGTTATGGGCTGTTCAAATTTTCTGTTTCTTCCTGTTTCAGAGTTGGCAGAATGTGAGTTTCTAGGAATTTGTCCCTTCTTCAAGATTGCCAAGTTTGTTGGCATATAATTTTTCATGGTATTCTCTTATAATTGTATTTCGGTAATGTTGGTTGTGATCTCTCCTCTTTCATTTGTGATTTTATGTATTTGGGTCTTCTCTCTTTTCTTTTTGATAAGTCTGGCTAGGGGGTTATCAATTTTGTTTATTCTTTCAAAGAGCCAGCATTTAGTTTCATTGATCTGTTCTTCTGGGTTTTTTGTTTGTTTGTTTGTTTGTTACTATATTATTTATTTCTGCTATAATCTTTATTATTTCCCTTCTACTGGATTTGGGCTTTATTTGCTGTTCCTTTTCTAGCTACTTTAGGTTTAAGGTTAGGTTGTATATATGGGATCTTTTTTGCTTCTTGAGATAGGCCTGAATTGCAATGTACTTGCTTTGTAGGACTCGCTTATTTTCATTTTCATTTGCTTCCATGTATTTTTTTTTATTTCTTTTGAAGCTCCTGGTCAGCCCAATCATTCTTTAGTAGGATGTTCTTTAACTTCCATGTACTTGAGAGCTTTCCAAATTTTTTCTTGTGATTGATTTCATGTTTCATAGCATTATGATCTGAAAATATGCATGGTGTGAACTTGATCTTTTTGTATCTGTTGGGAGTTGATTTGTGACCCAGTATGTGATCTATTTTGGAGAATGTTACATGTACACTCAAGAAGAATGTGTATTCTGCTGCTTCAGTATGAAATGTTCTGAATATCTCTGTTAAGTCCATCTGGTTCAGTGTTTCATCCAAAACCACTGTTTCCTTGTTGATTTTCTACTTAGATGATCTGGTCATTGCTATAAGTGCAGCATCAAAGTTTCCTCCTATTATGGTATTATTATCAATAAGGTTTTTTTTTACATTTGTGATTGATCTATATATTTAGGTGCTTCCAACTTGGAGGCATAAATATTTATGATTGTTACATCTTCTTGAAGAACAAGCTTCTTAATTATGATATAGTGCCCTTCTTCATCTCTTGTTACAGTCTTTGTTTTAAAATCTAGTTTGTCTGATATAATTTGGCTACTCTGGCTTTCTTTTGACATCCATTAGCATGATAGATGGCTCTCCATCCCCTCACTTTCAATCTACAGGTGTCTTTAGGTCTAAAATGAGTCTCTAGTAGGTAGAATATAGATGGCTCTTGTTTTTTAATCCATTCTGCTACCCTGTATCTTTTGATTAGGGCATTTAGTACATTTACATTCAGAGTGATTATTAAAAGATATGAATTTAGTGCCATTGTATACCTGTAGAGTTGGTGTTTCTGGTGATATTCTCTGGTCCTTTGTAGTGTTTGTTACTTTGGTATTCTTTTTTTTTTTTTTCTCCACTCAGAGAGTCCCCCTTAAAATTTCTTGTATGGCTGGCTTAGTAGTCATGAACTCCTTTAGGTTTTGTTTGTCAGGGAAAGCCTTTATCTCTCCTTGTATTCTGAATGACAGACTTGCTGGATAAAGAATTCTTGGCTGGGGGCGCCTGGGTGGCGCAGTCGGTTAAGCGTCCGACTTCAGCCAGGTCACGATCTCGCGGTCTGTGAGTTCGAGCCCCGCGTCAGGCTCTGGGCTGATGGCTCAGAGCCTGGAGCCTGTTTCCGATTCTGTGTCTCCCTCTCTCTCTGCCCCTCCCCCGTTCATGCTCTGTCTCTCTCTGTCCCAAAAATAAATAAACGTTGAAAAAAAAAGAATTCTTGGCTGCACATTTTTCCCATTCAACACATTGAATATGTCCTGACATGCCCTCTGGGCTGCCAAGTTTTGGTAGAAGGGTCTGCTGCTACCCTAATGTGTCTACCCTTATAGGCTAAAGACCTTTTGTCCCCAGCTGCTTTCAGAATTCTCTCTTTATCTTTGTAGTTTTGAAGTTTCACTATGGTATGCTGTGGTGTTGATCTGTTAGTGTTGATTTTGAAGGCAGTTATCTATGCCTCTTGGAGTTGAATGCCTGTTTCCTTCCACAGATTAGGGAACTTCTCAGTTATAATTTGTTCAAATAAATCTTCCCCTTTATCTTACCTTTCTTCTTCTGGGACTTCTATGCTACGGATATTGTTGCATTTTATGAAATCACTAAGTTCTCTGAGTTACCCCTTGTGATCTAATAATTTTCCTTCCCTCCTTTTCCAGCTTCATTATTTTCTGTAATTTTATCTTCTGTATCTCTATTCTCTCTTCCGCTTCTTCAGTCCTCATTGTCACTGTATCCAGTTGGTTTTGCATCTCAGGTATAGCATTTTTTAATTTCATCCTGACTAGTTTTTTAGGTCTTTTATTGCTGCAGCAAGTGTTTCTCTGGTGTCTACTATGCTTTTTTCAAGCCCAGCTAGTGGTCTTCTGACTATTGTTCTAAATTCTTTTTCAGATACATTGCTTATATCTGTTTTAAGCAAGTCCCTGGCTGTGATTTATTCTTAACCTTTCTTTTGTAGAGAATTCCTTTGTTGTGTCACTGTGGCTAAGTTTCTGTATTTTGTGTGTTTTGAAAGCTTGCTATGTTTTCTGCACCTGAGAGTAATACTATATTAAAAAGGGGTCATATACCGTCTAGGGTCTGGCACTTCAGGAAGTGTTTCTGATATATGCTGTGTGGACTCTACTGTTGTGTCTTGCTTGCTCTTTCCCACTGGTCAGTAATCTCTAGAGCTCCTCCTTGCTTGCAGCAGGGGAGTGTTTGGACCTTTTACTAGGTGTGCTTTTATTTGTTTGTTGAGGTATCCCTAGAAAAAGAGATGGAAAAGCCTGATTCCCAAAAAAAGGAGAAAAGGAAAGGGAACAAAAACACAGAGAATCAAAAAACTATGAGGCTGATCCCAAAGAAAAATAAAGGAAAAAAGTAGAAGAAAAGAAAGAAAAAGTAAAGCATAAAAAATCCTGATCCAAAAAAAGAGAAAAAGAAATGGAAAAAACAAACACGAAACTATAAGCCTGATTCCAAGTGAAAAAAAGAAGAAAGAAAAAAGGAAAAAGAACTGCCGGTGTCATTTTGAAGCACCCAGTTTCAGTACACTTGGCGCATGGGGGTTACTGGGTGTGCTGGTCTTCTGGAGAAGAGGCCAGCTGCATTGGCTCAGGGTCAGTCCGGCCCCAGTAAATAAGCAGTTGCCAGGCATGGGGTGGGGCCTGGGGGGTGGTTTGGTGTAAGCGTGTCTCACCTCCATTGGGGGCTGCTGTGTTGCTGTCTAATGTCCCACCATGTTGGTGTTAGGGGAAAATTGTGCCACTCCAATCTCTCATCCCTTGACCTGGGATCTCACATCCCCCGCTGTTTAGGCAGTCCTCACAGAATAGCTAGGGTAGGGAGCTCTCCCTATGCCACAGCTCTCCTGCAGTTTTTCTCTGGTGCATGGCCAGAATTCAAAACCCAAAGTCTTAAAGGAGCCAGCATGATGCAGATCCTCTCTCCTCCTCTGGAGTAGAGCCTCTCCACCCTGCTGATGAACGTCCTTTCTTTGGCTGGCACCTGCAGGGTTTTTGGTCCTTGGGAAAGCATAAACCATCTTCCAAAAGTACTCCAAGAAGGGGAATCTTCTCTCCCAGTGTGCCCCAGAGATCCATACATCATGCTATGTACCCCAGGGTCAGCTCTGTCCTCTGCACCCCAGGGCCAGCTCTGTCCTCTCCAGGAGTGTGCACCACAGCTTCAGTGTGGAGAAAGTCACACACTTCCAAAACTTCATTTTAAACTCAAAAAGCTGGTCAGAAAAACAACAACAACAACAACAACAACAACAACAACAACACAAAAACCAAAAACCTGGGACATTCGTTACTTCTTACTCCCAAGTCGATGGTCCAGAGGGGTTTTCTTCTTGTGCAGACTCAGTGTTGCACTTTCTCAACCTCTCGTTCTTTCTCTTCTTTTTTTCTTTCCACTGAAAGGGTTCCCTCCTCTCCATGACACCGCTGTTTTCCTCTCCCCCAGTTCACTTCCATTTACTAAGCTGTCTGTCTCCCAACTCTGGAGATCCTTCTGTCACTCTGCAGATCAATTTCCTGGGTGTTCCAAGTAATCTGACCTCAATACAGCTGTGTTTGAGGGAAGAGGAAAGCCCAGGATTCCCCTACTTCTCTGCCTTTTTAACTCCTCCTTGATTTCAATAGTTTCAACAGTCACTTGAAACACCATCTCTAAAGACAGAATATATAGCAAACATTTTCACTTTTCTGCATTTTGGTATTTTACAAATCATGTTTTTATGTACTACATAATTTTTAGGATCCTGAGTACATTAATAATTTTTCGTAGTTAATAATTATTGGTCATTTGGGGTGCCTGGGTGGCTCAGTTGGTTAAGCATCTGGCTTTGGCTTAGGTCATGATCTCATGGTTTGTGGGTTTGAGCCCCACATCAGGCTCTGTGCTGACAGCTTGGAGCCTGGAGCCTGCTCAGATTCTGTGCCGCTATCTCTCTCTGCCCCTCTCCTGTTCGCAGTCTGTGTCTCTCTCCCAAAAATAAATAAATATTTTAAAAAATGTTTTACATAATAATTATTGGCCACTTGTCCAACAAATTATTAGGAACCTACTATATCATATGTCAGGGCATTATTGTAGGTTACATACTTATTACATCAGGACCACTAATTTGAATATTATTTTTATATTGTCCTTTGTCTTGAGAAAATCATGAAGGACATCGAAATTAGATCATTTGAATTTCATCACTTTTCACTCTTTCTATATATATTTTTGTAAAGCTTATAATCCCTAGATAACAAGTGTATTATCTGTCAAATTTAAATGTTTTATATCATGTCTGGCATAACATCAGACATATAAGAATCATCAAGAAGCTTTGAACTATCAGTGATTCAATGGTATAGGATATCTAGCGTGCTATGCAGACAGGGTTCCAAAGGGTCTGTGTCTGGACTCCATGGTAAAGAAGGTCATGAACAACTAGCAACATCTGCCATGTGTGAGCTTCTGCCAGGTAAGGTTGCCCTAACAGTCTCAAACTTAGAGCAATAAAAGTCTATTCTTTGCTTAAGTTACATGTCAACTCTTACATGTCTGCTCTTGATGGGATTCTGTTCCATACATCTTCTTTCTGAGATTTAAGCTGAGAGAAAAACCACATTCTGAGATGTGCAAAGGGGCACGAGGACTATTGGAAACACATAAAGTCTCTTAAATCTTCTAGCTAGACATGCCATTAATGGAATCCAAGTATACTCCTGCCACAGGAAGCACTATGTAGGTCATACAGTAATGAGCGGAGAGGCATAATCCTCACAGGGAAGGAGCAAGCAACTGAGAACAATAATACCACCTACCACAGTACTTGTTTGTCACTCCTAAACTAATAAATTATTTCTTTAATGATAGTATTAATAATTATTATAATCATTGTTGCCTTTAATATTATTACTGTAAAAACCCTGAAAGCCAGATATAAACTGCTGCCAGAAAGTACTATACCCGATTTTAACCTTCTTAAACAGAGCCACAGTGCTCCTTTAGACTCAACTTCTATTTTAGTTCATCATGCTTGGAACAGGTTGTCAAGGCTGAACCAAAGTGGAAACATGAGCTTATCACAAATTCACTTACCAATAGACAGCCTCCGTCTCAGAGTCAGGGCTGAACTTGAGCACCTATAAAACAGCATAGGAGAAAGGTTAAGAGCATGTAACCCAGATGAGGAAAACAGGTCCAACTTTATTTAGCACTTACTCCTGTTTTAACTTTACATAGCTTCTCTAAGCTTCAGTATCCTCATATCTAAAATGTTGAAAAGAATGGAACCTACTTCACGGGACTGTTGTGAAAGACTAAACTAGGTTATGCAAGAGTACTGTGTAATATGTGCAAGATATTGTTATAGAAGTGAAACATGAGAACGTTCAGTTATTGATACTTCTATTTTGATTATTATCCTTGTGTTTGGATGATAATCCTTTCTTAAAGAGGCTTCTGAAAGAGATAAAAGTAGATGGCACATGACATCTGCCCTTGATTGACATTCTTTGAAACTATGATGAGACTAGTATAACCTGAAATACTACAGTTTCCAAGGTGTATGTAATGTTCTGTCTTCCAACATATACAGACATGATTAGACTTTTGATGGCTTTAATTTCTTTATTCTGAGAAAGCAGATGTGATGGCCATTTATTTATGCAAATGAAGAGTGAAGGATTTATTCTGACCTGATGAAGTTTGAGATGACGTGGGGTCTAAGGAATCAACTAAAGTGTGTAAGAATATTAAGCATGTTATAATATGAAATATAACATTGAAATATATCATTGAATATTATGCTCCTTTTAGAAAAACTTTTCCTTTCTAAATATTAATTTAGACTCTACTGTATCTGCAAAATCTTGCATGGCTTAATGAAGAAGTCTATCTTTCCTTTGGACTATTCATTCACACAGGGCATTAAGGTTGAAGCTCAGAAACTGGTAGGAAGCATTCATAAGCCTAAATGCCTCATCTTGGAGAGTTGACTTGGAAAATATCAGCCATAACAACTTCTTGCTGTCCTATACCATGTTTGAGAAATGTTAAAGAATTTAAGTTTGTAGTCATTCATTTTGTACTTAATAAAAGGAAATATAGAGTGAAAGTCATCTTGATATGTAGTTCTTATATTGATTTTGGTCTATATATATGGTGTATTTACTCTGTGAGATATAAGGATCCCTATTGTGAGTAGGGATAAAGTTTTGTATTAGTCAGGGTTTTCCAGAGAAATAAAACCAATTGTGTGTGTGTGTGTGTATGTGTATGTGTATAAAATATATGTAATATATATAACATATTTATTATAAGGTATTAGCTCACATGATTCAGGAAGCTGAGAAGTCCCACAATCTGCTTTCTGTAAGCTAGAGACCCAGAAAGGCCAGTGATTAAGTTCAAAGTCCTAAGAGCCAGAGAGCCAGTGGTGTAGATTTCAGTGTGAAGGCCTGAGAACCAGAAGCACTAAGGGCAGGAGAGAGAACTTTCTGCTCATCCAGTAATGCAGAGAGAGAGACTGAGTACTCTTACTCCACCTTTTGTTCTATTCAGGTGCTCAATGGATTGGACAAAGCCCACTCACAATGGGGAGGGCAGTGTGCTTTACTAAATTCGCCAATTCAAATGGTAATCTCTTACAGAAACACCCTTACAGACACACCCAGAAATAGTTTCTCCCCAGATATCTGGGTATCCCATGATCCCGTCAAATGGACACACGAACTATCACAGGAAAGTTTCCTCTGAATGTGGAATTCCCACTTTTGCCCATTTTACCAAGATTCTGGGACAGGATTTTGAAGTTAATCATATATGAGTATCAAGAGGAACCTCTTGCTTTTTCTGGGTCTTTGGCCTAGAGTCCAAAAATTTGAGCCCTGTTGCTTAAATCATAAACAGAAAACTAGCCTATTCAACAAGGAGGTAGTTTCCATTGAATAGTCTCCATTCACCATCCAAATCCACTGTATACACTTTTCCACCCCACTCTGTGCTCCAGGACTGCATCAGTGTACTATCAGTTGTATTCAGCCAGTGGGAGACACTGGCAAGAGATGGGAAAGTAGGTAGCTCCATTCCTGTCAGGACACAGGTTAGATGTGGTCATATTCTGCTACCTAAAGTCAAGGTGCCTAGCAGATATTCCTCTCCTATAATCATAACTACAGCTCTTGGCTTCCAGCAAATTCTCCTTTTTACCCTGTCAATTCCAGAGGTGGTTTTAACAGCTTCCTTATATAACTAAGCACAAGGTACTTGACAATCCCTTGAGGGTTTCTCTGTACCATGAAACCAGCGCATTAGGTTGACCTAATTCTTGAATGAGGGAATCTTCCCCACCAGGGAAAACAATCATAATTGCATTAAATTGGGGGCCAAGACTGTCCCCTGGTCACTTGGGGCTCTGAACCAACAGGCAGACACAGAAGGACTAGTGATTGATTATGATTACTAAAAAGAAAACAAAACTGGGGTATTGCTGCTCAAGGAGAGCAAATGATTTCAACAACCCATTTGCTCCAACCCAAATGAACAAATTATATTTATATACAGACACAAAATGCAGATATATATAGATATATATTTTTTTCTTTTATTCTTGTGCCCCTTAGCTATCCCTGGGTGACCTCAGAAATTAAAGTACATCAGGGTGAAGATCAATTACTGGCAATATTTCCCTTCAACAGAATCATCTCATAATTTTGAACAAAGAAGTTTTCAAGGTTCTGAAGTTAAACCTTCCTATAAATTTTTCAAAAGGGCCTCTCATTAGGTCAATTCAACTAAGCATCTTCACAGCCAAAGCAAAGAATAAATTCTAAGCAAAAGTGGTTAAGGTGATTAAAGACTTTCACTTACAAAAATAAATGTGGTTCAATCTGCCTACTTTTGCAATGATGACTTAAAAAGTAATTTTTATTTTATGTTCATTGTTCACCCTACACTGACAGTGCTGCTGTATAAAAACAAACAAGATTAATAAAGACAAGAAATTCTACTTGGTAAAGGCCATTCATCACACCTATAATTCTGCTTCCAGGGATCAATCAGTGCATAGATTAGGTGTTACAAAAATTGATAATAGTTGTCATCATATGTGATTTTTCACTTAGTCAATTAATCATAAGCAGTTTTTACACTTCTGAAATCAGGCAACATTTGAATTTCCTGGCCTAATACTAGTCCATGTACCTATTTAATTGCTTAAAGGTATAGGGATGTGCTTTAGAAAGGTTTTATTTGTTTTTTTCTAGAAAAGGACTTACATTATTTTTTTTTTAATTCTTTGAACTCAGGTGCACATAATTGGATTATTATCCTTGACCACAGTATGATTACATCATTGGTACATGTGTGGACCCGTTTTGAATTTTTTTATTTTTGTTTAATTTTTTATTTTGACTAACATAATAAGCACTAACCAACTACTTTTTTTTAAGTGAGCACACTGACAATAACCTGTGTCTAACAATGCAGTCCTCTTTTCTTAGCAAACTGCCTCCCCTTTCTTGCATTACAAGTATCCTGAGTCCTATGCCCATCATTTATTTCCTTATCTTCCTATATTTTATTGTAATTGCATGTATCCTTGAAAAGTGCTTTGAAATTTTAGTTTTAACATTTATTTAATAACAAGTTTATCAGGTCATTTGTTATATGAGCGGGGTGCTTGTCATAAAATATGATATGCGGTGATATGGTATATGCCATTGTAATACACTCATTTTGTCTGCTTTAAAATTGCTCATTGTGTCAATACCATATCACACTATGTGAATAGCTCACCCATGTCTTCTCCCTTAACTGGGCATCTGAATCATTTTCAGGTTCTTACTATGTAAAATGTGCAATTATGAACATTCTTGCACAAGTTTCCTATAGTACATTTGCAAAGTTTTCTCTTGAAGATATGCTTACAGATCCTTGGGTGTCACAGAGTATGTGAGTTTCAATTTTAAGAAATAATACCATATCATTTACAAAATTCATTGCAAAAATTAAACCTTCCAACAACGAGATATGAGAGAGCCAGTGTACATGCATCCTCTTGATATTGTCAGATTTTAAAATTTTTGCCAGTGAAATGAGTGCAAAAGTTTATCTTAACATAGTCTTGCTTTGCATTTCCCCGATCATTAAAGGTGTCAAACAACTCTTTACATATTTGTTAGCTATATGTGTTTCCTCTTACATGAAATATTTTTTAATGTATCTTGCCTATTCTATCAGACTGTTTGTGTTTTGTTTATTGGTCTGCAGAAGTTCTTTAGATAGTCTTGATACTAATTTATTGTTTGTTGTATGTAGCAAGAGTAGTATGTTTTTCTACATATATCACTTACTTACTGATACACAATTGTCTCCTGATCAACAAAGTTTCTACTTTTAACACTGTAACATTTATTAGTACTTTCTTTTAGAGACATGCTTTTTGGGTTTTATTTAAGAAAAGATTTACCTTTATCTTTAAGCTTTGATTTTGACACCTAAGTGTTTAATCCATCTAGAATTTATTTTTATATGTTGTTTAATGTAGGAATCCAGTTTCATCTTTTCATTTATTTCATCTTTTAAAATATAATCATTTTTCAAAACACATTTTTTAATAAATGTAATCATGTTTCTATTCCATGTATTGATTAATTCTTTTTTCTCCTATAATCTAAAATGCTATTTCTGGGGCGCCTGGGTGGCTCAGTCGGTTGGGCAGCCGACTTCTGCTCAGGTCACGATCTCGCCGTCGGTGAGTTCGAGCCCCGCATCGGGCTCTGGGCTGATGGCTCAGAGCCTGGAGCCTGCTTCCAATTCTGTGTCTCCCTCTCTCTCTGCCCCTCCCCCGTTCATGCTCTGTCTCTCTCTGTCTCAAAAATAAATAAAACATTAAAAAAAATTTTTTAATAAAATGCTATTTCTGTGATATACCAAAGTTTCATAAATGTGTGGGTATATTTCATTTGACCAATTCTGTTCCATTGGCCATTAAAGAAAAAAAAATCTCTGGATTAGTACTAAACACTAATTTAATCCCTATCATTTCATACCTCCTGATACTTGGTAGGATAATTCTCTGCTCCTATAGTTCTTCAGAAATGTTCTGGCTATTCTTGAACGCTTACCCCTCTATAGAAATTTTAGAATTATCTTATAAAGTGTCTTGTACAACCTGGCAAGTGGGTTTGCATTAATTTTGTTTCATAACCCTTTCACTGGGATTGCATTAAATTCTAATCCACTCCATAGATCAGTTGGGGAAAACTGACAAATTTAAAGTATTGATTCTTCTGAATTTGTCTTTCTTTTTCTCTTTTGTTTTGAATTAATATACTATTTTTATTTCAAATTCAAGAATTATATCCATATATCTTGGTAGAGTTTTACATAAATATATCCAACTAGCATTCTTAGAAATATCTTTGATACACGTACCTTTAAAAAGTGTATTAAATGTAACACAGTGTGGTGAATACATTCTTTCCTGAAATAACATTACTCATGCAATGAAATTTTATATAGAGCATGAAGAACACATTCTTTCAATGAATTTATGATCATGATATAAATTCTCATTTAGTCATCCTTTAACTATTTTTTTAGGAACTCACAAGCTTCTCTGTAGAAATCTTACACATTTATCAGCTATGTTTTTAATACTTGATATTCTTCATGACTACTGTAAATACTGTCAAAGAGAAGCCATTTTCTTGCTGTTTGTTTTTAATATTTAGGAATGTAACAGACAGTATTAAGTTGAACCATAAAAAATTCAACTTTTATATGTCAAAGTGATCAAGTGAATGGCAAATGTAATGTGATTCAACCATATGTATTATCTTATATTCAGCCACTTTGATAAATATTTCCATTTTTCTAGTAATTTGTAGAGTTTCTTTAGATTTTCCATATAAATTAGTTTTATATTAATTGGTTTTATATTAAAATTTTTCACATTGTATATGGAATGATACTGTGAATTCTATAATCATCACTTACATTTCTGTATTGTAGAAGAAGTTCCAGGAAGAACATTAAGAAAAAAATTTAGAAACATATGGCTGTGGGAAAGAGAATATATATGCATAGGTAACCACACATGACATTAATTTATATAGAAAATCTAAAAAACTTTATAAATTATTAAAAATACGAATATTTATGAAAGTGGTTGAATACAAGATTACATTGTTTTTCAAAACTTGTATATTGTTTTTCAAAAAATCATCAACCTTATTGGTTCTGTTAAACATCTGTTTTTCATCTTGTTTCTATTTTATTGATTTCTTTTTTTAATCTCCTTCCTTCTCATCTTTGGCCTTACTATGTTTTTCTCTTGCTATGTTCTTATATAGGATATAAGATTTTTCCATCAGTAACTTTTTTCTTTACTAACATAAATATTTACATCTCTAACTTTCTTAGAGCATCCCATAAGTTTTGACATGTGTGTTTTCACCAGCATAAAGTTCTTAATTATTTTATTATTTCTAATATGTTGCTTTTATAAAATAGCAAGTGTTTTAGCATAGAGTGCATATCATACATACTTAATGACCACAATATAATTAGCTTAGCAGTTAATGACAAGAAAAGTCTCAAAATGCACACTATGAGAGAGAGAGAAAGAGAGAGACAGAGAGAGAGAAAGCACGTAGAGTACTCTAATTCTGGATTGCCATTTTTTTTTACATTAATATGTCAATTCTTAGACGTTTTCTATGTACTCTCAGTGCTTTTTACTCTGTTCTTGAGACTGAAGATATATCGTCTACATGAAAAGAGAGTTCCATGGTGTTTCATCTCCCTACTCAGTTTGGAACCACTGAGAATTGCCCGATTTGAAATCCATCACTCCTATGCATAATAACATATATTGATCTTAGTGTCTGATGTTTTCCTAAAAATTTTCTGTGTAATTTTTCTTGTTATTAGGCAAAGCGGTTTTTGCTACTGAAGTGTGTGAAAATTTAAAAGCACTCAATAAATGTGAACTAAATCACCCATGCATTAATTAGTCGACTATCAATAATGAAAGGCTAATTTAGTTTTTCCATAGTGGTACCCTATACTTCCCTAATTTCCTTAGTTGCTTAGCATTTTAGCATTTTATTGGTCAGCTTCCTCCTGCTCTTCCAAATTGTATCCACATTTTGTTTTTCAGAATTAGGGCAGGTACTGTTTAACCTATAAATCCAAAATAAATGTTTTTGGGCTCCAAATTGCACACGGCAATTAACAAAAACCAAAGCTAAAAATTACAGCTATGGTTACGACATTTCAGATATTATTCCAGACAATGTGAATGCAAATTCTAGTTTTATTCTAGTTTTATTTACGACTTTAATTGAAACTAAATATTTTTGTGTGTGTGTGTGTTTTAACCATTGGCAATAGAGAGGATGAGACTCTAACTGGTCTACTTCTTCAGGTTAGTTTTTTAGGCTAATGAAGTACCCTTTACTAAACCAAGTACAGGCAAAGTATCACAAAGATTTTCCATTCAAAGGAGAAAAACCTACCTAACTATTTAACCAGAAAAATTCCTTTGTACACTTTGCTTGTAAATGTTGGCTAAAATAAAAATAAAATGCCACCATAGGGTAGTGGAGGAGACTCCCATGTTTTACTCTTAGTTTTGTCATTATAAGCTGAGCTGGATGGCATAGGTGGCTTAGCAGTAGCAATAACAGACTCCACAAGACTGAAAACAGCTTGCCAGCCACACTTTTGATCTGTGATACAGAAACAATATTTGTTTAATTTCAAATTAGGTATATTTTCCATAAGTGCAATACTAGATATACAAAGCTGTTATAGATAGAACAGCCTCTGAAATAATGCAGGAGGATTTGAGATCGACAAAACAGAATACCAATCCTTCTCCAATTTTTAAAACCAGGCACTAACAATCTAACCAGCTTTCAGTCCCTGGGGTAACACATTTGGAAAATTATTTGGGGCACCAGACAAATCGATATGACCTAAGAGCCTTATTAAGAGCCGCTGCAAGGAATAATGATCATCATTGCAGCTTCTGGACAGCAGATTGCTTGCTCATTGTTGATTAGAATGACACTTTGATATGAGAATTTTGGGGGTCTTTCTTTCACTTCATTTTCCCCAAATTGGTAAAGTGTAAGCATATAGAATCAGAAGAAAATAGGTGGCAGGCAGGAAAGAACGTTTGCAAACAAAAATAGGCATATCATTAATATATGATGAATTTAATGACAACAATTATATCTTTCCACTTTTTCCAAACTTAACATTTAATACTATATGTGAACGATTAATAAGGTTAGGTCCTTTAGAGAGAATAAGTATCTCATCTAGTTCTTCAAGAAAAAAAATTGAGGATTTTTTTTGTACATTCACAACCCATGTACAATTATCTCTTGCTATTCAAAATCTCACTATCCATTCACTATAATGACTTGCAAAAACTTTTACCAGAAATTCACTATCAAAATCAAAAATTCCCTAAACCAAACTATATGTATATATCAGCAAAGACATCTAATCGGGTACTTCTTCTCATGAGAGGACTTTGATCATATTGCACTTCTATCTCTGCTGTTCTGAGGAGATTGTGATGGTGCATTAAAGTTGATTAAATCTATTACATATTATTACTCTTACCTTCTCTACCCTTTCCTTTACTGGGAAGTTTATGCTCCTGTTTGCTTTAGTTAGGTGCCTGGGGGCACTATCAACAGGCTACAATTTAGTTAGAATCTTTTCTTTTTTAAATATTTTTTAATGTTTATTTATTTTTGAGAGAGAGAGAGAGAGAGAGAGAGAGAGAGGGGCAGACTGCAAGCAGGTAAGGGGCAGAGAGAGAGGTGGAGATAGAATCTGAAGCAGGCTCCAGGCTCTGAGCTGTCAGTCCAGAGCCCACCCAGAGCCCGATGCAGAGCTCGAACCCAAGAACAGTGAGATCATGACCTGAGCAGAAGGCAGAGGATTAACAGACTGTGCCACCCAGGCAACCCAGTTAGTATCTTTTCTACGTTTAACATATTGTTTCATTGTTTAGTTGCACTGGAGTACCAGCTCCTTGCAGTGTAGTAAGAAAATCCACACTAACATTGTATACTGCTCAGAAGCATATTTCCCCCTGACTTTATTATTTATTAAATAGTTAAGCATTTTGCATTTTGAAAGCTTAATGCTATCCAGGAATCATTTCTGGACTGTTATTGAAGTATTTAAGAATGTTTCAATAGGGAGGAGCCAAGATGGCTGAACAGCATGGAAGCTTTTTGTGTGTCTCACGTCAATGAAATATAGCCAGACTGACACTAAACCATCCTACACATCTAGAAAACTGATTGGAAGATTCACACAACAATTTGCACAACCGGAACCACAGAATTCAGCAGGTACACAACACGAAGAGCTGAACTTGAAGCAAGAAGCCCCAAAAGGTAGGGAACCCCTTTTGTGGGCAGAGAGAGGATGGAGACTGGGGAGGGGGGGAGCATATGGGAAAAGCACCCCTCCCCAAAAGCAGCTGGAGAGAAAGTGGAAAATTGGAAACAGCCGCAGGGACTAAACTAAAAAGGGAGAAAGGAGAGGGTTTAAATTCCATTAAGACTAAACAAGGGGAGCACAAAGGCTGCAACTCTGCAGCTCGATACCTGGTGGTGCTCTGGTGAGAAAGGTGAATCCCCAGGAACAGAGTGGGGTCTGGGAGGTTCTCAGGCCACATGGGGAAAAACGGTTCCACTGCTGGAAGGACATTTGGTAGAGACTGTTGAAGCCGCCTGGTCCCAGCAGACCCCGGAAGGCAGCCACACTCACTGGTGCTAGGGACACGTTGTTGAGGGAGAAGCCTGGTGCCAGGTGTGTGTTGCAATTTTCCATGGTCCCTGAAACACTAAGGCTATACTGTCTCACAATTTTTTTAGGGGGCGGGCTGGCACCTGGCTGCAGTCTCAGGGCACCTGCAACAGCAGGATCCAGCGGGCGTTCCTGGGTGCAGCCAACATTTGGCCATTGCTCGGTGAGACCCTCCCTCAGAGGGGCAGAGTGGGTCAAAGGAGCAGTCTTTCGGAAGTAGGGCTGGGGAAAATAGCCGCATCTGAGACAAAACTTGGGAGAGAGGTACTGCCTGGGGTCTGGTCATGGAGAGTGGAAAAGCGGGAGTGGACAAGAGCTGAAGATGGAGGACTGGTGCACAATTGCTGATCCGAGAGAACAGACTGGGTGGCTGGGTGGCACCATTTTTCACTGCTCCTGCACATGCGCATGCACACCTACGAGCGCCACAACAATCCACCCCAGTAGGCTAGCAGTGCCATCTACTGGAGAGCAGAGCTATTACAGCGAGCCCTGACCAACTGGGCCAACTTCACTCTTCAGGAACACAAACCTCACCACCAGCTTAATTTATGGACTATAAAGAGCTACATGGACTGACCTCTAGGGGAAAACAAAGCAATTTCAGTCCTACTTCAATCTGTTAGCAGGTTCATCTATTCAATTTTTTTTCTCTCTCTTTTTCCTTTTTCTCTTTTACAATTCTTTCCTTTTTCTTGAATACAGAAAGAGAGGGGCGCCTGGGTGGCGCAGTCGGTTAAGCGTCCGACTTCAGCCAGGTCACGATCTCGCGGTCCGTGAGTTCGAGCCCCGCGTCAGGCTCTGGGCTGATGGCTCAGAGCCTGGAGCCTGTTTCCGATTCTGTGTCTCCCTCTCTCTCTGCCCCTCCCCCGTTCATGCTCTGCCTCTCTCTGTCCCAAAAATAAATAAACGTTGAAAAAAAAATTAAAAAAAGAAAGAGAAAAAACTCAATTTTACTTTCAATTTTTATTAAAAATACCTGTCTTTAATTTTTATTACTATATTTTTTACTTTTGTGTAAATTTTTTCAAATTCTACTTTGCTTCCATCATTTTATTTTAGTCTACTTCAGTGTACTCACCTTTTCAAATTTTCAAACAATTTCCTTCTTTTTCTTTTTTTCTCTTTTTCATTTCTTTTCTTTTTCATGAATGTAGAAAGAGAAAAACTTCATTTTTACTTTCAATTTCTTTTAAAAATATTTTTAATTTTTATTACTATATTTTTTGCTTTTATGTAATTTTTTTCAAATTCTCTTACTCCCATCATTTTATTTCAGTCTACTACAGTGTATTTACTTTTTCAAACTTTCAAACGATTTCCTTTTTATTTTCTTTTTTTCTTTTTTTATCTTGTTCTCGTTTTCATTTCTTTACTTTTTCCTTAAATACAGAAAATGAAAAAATTCATATTTCCTTTTTAATTTTTATTAAAAATATTTTTCTATAATTTTTCTACTATATTCTCTACTTTTGTGTATTTTAGTCTACTTTAGTGTATTCATTTTTTCAAATTCTCAACTATTTCTTTTTTTCCTCTCCCCCTTTTTTTTTTTGTTTTTTTGGTTCTCTAATCTGGCAAACCACTTTCTACACCCAGACCAAAACACACCTAGGATCTAGCATCATCTATTCGATTTTTGTGTGTGTGTGTGTTTGTAATTATTTTTAATTTTAATATGTTTTTGATTTTAATTTTTTTAATTTCAATTTTCCTACCTCATTAATTCCTTTTCTCCCTTCAAAATGACAAAATGAAGGAATTCACCCCAAGAGAAAGAGCACAAAGAAACAACAGCCAAGGATTTAACCAACACAGACACAAGCAAGATGTCTGAACCAGAATTTAGAATCACGATAATTAAGAATACTAGCTGGAGTTGAAAATAGATTAGAATCCCTTTCTGCAGAGATAAAAGAAGTAAAAAATAGTAGGATGAAATTTAAGATATGTTATACCTGAGCTGCAATCATGGATGGATGCAGCGGCGGCAAGGATGGACAAAGCAGAATAGAGAATCAGCAATATACAGGACAAACTTATAGAGAATAATGAAGCAGAAAAAAAAGAGGGAGATTAAGGCAAAAGAGCACGATTTAAGAATTAGAGAAATAAGTGACTCATTAAAAAGGAACAACATCAGAATCATAGTGGTCCCAGAGGAGGAAGAGAGACAAATAAGGGTAGAAGGGTTATGTGAGCAAATCATAGCGGAAAACTTTCCTAACCTGGGGAAAGACACAGACATCAAAATCCAGGAAGCACAGAGGACTCCCATTAGAGTCAACAAAAACCGACCATCAACAAGGCATATCATAGTCAAATTCACAAAATACTCAGGCAAGGAGAGAATCATGAAAGCAGCAAGGGAAAAAAAGTCCCTAACCTACAAGGGAAGACAGATCAGGTTAGCAGCAGACCTACCACAAATATTTGGCAGGCCAGAAAGGAGTGGCAGGATATATTCAGTGTGCTGAATCAGAAAAATATGCAGCCAAGAATTCTTTATCCAGCAAGGCTGTCATTCAAAACAGAAGGAGAGATAAAAATTTTCCCAGACAAACAAAAATTAAAGGAGTGTGACCAATAAACCAGCCCTGCAAGAAAATTTAGGGGGACTCTCTGAGGGGAGAAAATATGAAAAAATATATATATAAATAAATAAATACCAACAGCAATAAAAGATTAGAAAGGACTGGAGAACACCACATGAAACTCCAACTCTACAAGCATCATAATGGCAATAAATTCATTTCTTTCAGGACTCACTCTAAACATCAATGGACTCAATGCTCCAATCAAAAGACATAGGGTAACAGAATGGATAAGAAAACAAGACCCATCTATATGCTGTTTACAAAAGACCCACTTTAGACCTAAAGACACCTACAGATTGAAAATAAGGGGATGGAGAATGATCTATCATGCCAATGGTCAACAAAAGAAAGCTGGAGTAGCCATACTTATATCAGACAATCTAGACTTTAAAATAAAGACTGTATCTAGAGATGCAGAAGGGCATTATATCATAATCAAGGGGTCTATAGACCAATAAGACCTAACAATTGTAAACATTTATGCGCCAAATGTGGACCACCCAAATATATGTCAGTTAATCACAAACATAAAGAAACTCATTGATAGTAATACCATAATAGGAGACTTCAACACCCCACTCACAGCAATGGAAAGATTATCCAATCAGAAAATCAACAAGGAAAAAATGGCTTTGAATGACACATTGGAACAGATGGACATAACAGATATATTCAGAACATTTCATCCTAACACAGCAGAGTATACATTCTTCTCCAGTGCACATGGAACGTTCTCCAGAATAGACCATATTCTGGGACACAAATCAGCCCTAAGTAAGTACAAAAAGATCGAGATCATACCGTGCATATTGTCAGACCACAATGCTATGGAACTCGAAATCAACTGCAAGAAAAAATTTGGAAAGGTAACAAATACTTGGAGACTGAAGAACATCCTACTAAAGAATGAATGGGCTAACCAAGCAGTTAAAGAGGAAATTAAAAAGTATATGGAAGTCAATGAAAATGATAGCACCACAACCCCAAACCTCTGGGACACAGCAACGGTGGTCATAAGAGGAAAGTATATAGGAATCCAGGCCTTCCTAAAGAAGTAAGATCTCAGATAAACAAGCTAACCTTACGCCTTAAGGAGGTGGAAAAGGAACAGCAAATAAAACCCCAAAACCAGCAGAAGACAGGAAATAATAAAGATTAGAGCAGAAATTAATGCTATTGAAACCAAAAAAACCTAGCAGAACAGATCAATGAAACCAGAAGCTGGTTCTTTGAAAGAATTAACAAAATTGATAAACCACTAGCCAGTTTGATCAAGAGAAAAAGGAAAGGACCCAAATAAGTAAAATCAAGAATGAAAGAGGAGAAATCACAACCAACAGTAGAGAAATAAAAACAATAATAAGATATTATTAGCAATTATATGCCAATAATATGGGAAATATGGAAGAAATGGACAAATTCCTGGAAACATATACACTACCAAAACTGAAACAGGAATAAATAGAAAATTTGAACAGACCCATAACCAGTAAGGAAATCGAATTAGTAATCAAAAATCTGCCACAATACAAGAGTCCAGGGCCAGATGGCTTTCCAGGGGAATTCTACCAAACATTTAAGGAAGAGTTAACACCTATTCTCTTGAAACTGTTCCAAAAAATAGAAATGGAAGGAAAACTTCCAAACTCTTTCTATGAAGCCAGCATTACCTTGATTCCAAAACCAGACAGGGACCCCACTAAAAAGGAGAACTATAGACCAATTGCCCTGATGAACATGGATGCAAAAATCCTCAACAAGATATTAGCCAACCGGTTCCAAAAATATATTTAAAAAATTATTCACCATGACCAAGTGGGATTTATACCTGGGATGCAGGGCTCGTTCAATATCTGCAAAACAATTACTGTGATTCATCACATCAATAAAAGAAAGGACAAGAACCATACGATCCTCTCAATAGATGCAGAGAAAGCATTTGAGAAAATACAGCATCTTTCTTGATAAAAACCCTCAAGAAAGTAGGGATAGAAGGATAATACCTCGGGATGATAAAAGCCATATACAAGTGACCCAACGCTAATATCATCCTCAATGGGGAAAAACTGACAGCTTTCCCCCTAAAGTCAGGAACAAGGCAGGGATGTCCACTCTCGCCACTGTTATTCAACATAGTATTGGAAGTCTTAGTAATCAGACAACACAAAGAAATAAAAGGCATCCAAATCAGCTAGGAGGAAGGCAAACTTTCACTCTTCGCAGATGACATGATACTCTATATGGAAAACCCAAAAGATTCCATCAGAAAAGTGCAAAAACTGATTCATGAATTCAGCAAAGTGACAGGATATAAAATCAATGCACAGAAATCAGTTGCATTCCTATACACCAACAATGAAGTGACAGAAAGAGAAATCAAGGAATCTATCCCATTTACAGTTGCACCAAAACCCATAAAATACCTAGGAATAAATCTAACCAAAGAAGTAAAAAATCTATACACTGAAAACTATAGAAAGCTTATGAAATAAATTGAAGAAGACACAAAGAAATGGAAAAAGATTCCATGCTCCTGGATAGGAAGAACAAATATTGGTAAACTGTCGACACTACCCAAAGCAATTTACATATTCAACACAATCCCTATCAAAGTAACACCAGCATTCTTCACAGAGCTAGAACAAATAATCCTAAAATTTGTATGGAGCCAGAAAAGACCCCGAATAGCCAAAGCAATCTTGAAAAAGAAAACCAAAGCAGGAGCCATCACAATCCCAGACTTCAAGTTATACTACAAAGCTGTAATCATCAAGACCATATGGTACTGGCACAAGAACAGACACTCAGATCAACGGAATAGAATAGAGAACCCAGAAATGGACCCACAAACGTATGGCCAACTCATCTTTGACAAAGCAGGAAAGAATATCCAGTGGAATAAAGACAGTCTCTTCAGCAAGTGGTGCTGGGAAAACTGGACAGCAACATGCAGAAGAATGAACCTGGACCACTTTCTTACACCATACACAAAAATAAACTCAAAATGGATAAAGACTTCAATGTAAGACAGGAAGTCATCAAAATCCTCGAGGAGAAAGAAGGCAAAAACCTCTTTGATATATTGCCCGCAGCAATTTCTTACTCAACACGTCTCTGGAGGCAAGGGAAACAAAAGCAAAAATGAACTATTGGGACCTCATCAAAATAAAAAGCTTCTGCACAGCGAAGGAAACAATCAGCAAAACTAAAAGGCAACCGACAGAATGGGAGAAGATATTTGCAAATGACATATCAGATAAAGGGTTAGTATCCAAAATCTACAAAGAACTTATCCAACTCAACACCCAAAAAACAAATAATCCAGTGAAGAAATGGGCAAAAGACATGAATAGACACTTCTCCAAAGAAGACATCCAGACGGCCAACTGACACATGAAAAAATGCTCAACATCACTCATCATCAGGGAAATACAAATCAAAACCACAATGAGATGCCACCTTCCACCTGTCAGAATGGCTAACTTTAACAACTCAGGCAACAACAGATGTTGGCGAGGATGTGGAGAAAGAGGATCTCTTTTGCATTGCTGGTGGGAATACAAGCTGGTGCAGCTACTCTGTAAAACGGTATGGACTTTTCTCAAAAAACTAAAAATAGAACTACCCAATGACCCAGCAATTGCACTACTAGGCATTTATCCAAGGGATACAGGTGTGCTGTTTCGAAGGGACACATGCACTCCCATGTTTATAGCAGCACTATCAATAATAGCCCAAGTATGGAAAGAACCCAATTGTCCATCAATAGATGAATGGATAAAGAAGATGTGGTATATATATATACAATGGAGTATTACTCGGCAATCAAAAAGAATGAAATTTTGCCATTTGCAACTATGTGGATCAAACTGAAGGGTATTATGAATACCCTCACAAGTGAAATTAAAGAAAGACAAATCATATGACTTCACTCATATGAGTACTTTAAGAGACAAAACAGAGGAACATAAGGGAAGGGAAACAAAAATAATATAAAAACAGGAAGGGGGACAAAACAAAAGAGACTCGTAAATATGGAGAACAAACTGAGGGTTGCTGGAGGGGTTGTGGGAGGGAGGATGGGCTAAATGTGTAAGGGGCATTAAGGAATCTACTCCTGAAATAACGGCTTCACTATATACTAACTAATTTGAATGTAAATTTAAAAAAATAAAAAATAAAGTTAAATTATAAAAAAATAAGAAATAAAAAAATAAAAGTCCTATAAAATCCCCTGCCACCAAAAAAAAAATTATTTTTTCAATAATATTTGGCGGTAGTTTTGTGAGGGGTTTCAAATCCATTATGATTTTCCCATTAAAAATAGCTCCTTTTCTCTGAAGGATGGATTTAAAACATTGGTCTGTATGTTACAAATCTTGCCCTCTAAATTCATGTGAGATTTCCCTGTTCTCAATTTAATTGAGAACAACAAAAAAAAAAAAGACAAATCATATTGTGTTTTGGTACCTCTAATCACTTTACCTCCTCCTTTCTATGATTGTTACTTTCTTGCAAATGTGTGCATATTCTGTCTTATTGAAAACCCCAGGCTAATGAGAAACCACAATTATAAATGTACATGAAGAGAAAAACACTATAGGGTATAATGTTCCATAATTGGTGAAACAGCTCTTGCTATTTCAACACCACCATACTGGCTATTTCTCTATATCCCACCCATTTTCAGAGGTAACAGGTTAATTTATCACTTTAACTTTGAAATATTAAATGTGGTTAAAAATCTGTAACTGCTAAAGATAAACTTATGTTTATGAGCAGAGTTAATAGTTTGTCACTATAGAGGACAAAGTGTGAGTTAGTGGAGTCAGTGTTAGCAGTTCTGGATCCAAATCCCGGCCCTATTACTTCCTAGTTGTGAGACAAAGTATAAATCACTTAACTTCCAACCCCACAGTCCTACTCAGCAAATATGTGGATACACTCCCTTCCACCTGCCTTGCCTCACAATGTTATTATGAGACTTGAATAAATAAATACCTGGAATGTAGTACTGTGAAATCCCCATTTTTCCAGGTCAATCAAAAAATGATCAAATACTGGCAATCTCCAATGGTTCAAGATAATAAACACTCAATTAATATGTCTTCATTTAAAAAAAAATAATGTTTTATTTTTGAGAGACAGAGGGCAAGTGGGGGAAGGGCAGAAAGAGAGGGAGGCATGGAATCTGAAGCAGGCTCCAGCCTCTGAGCTGTCAGCACAGAGCCCAACACAGAACTCAAACCCACTAATCGCGAGATCATGACCTGAGCTGAAGTCAAATACTTAACCGACTGAGCCACCCAGGTGCCTCTGTCTTCACTTTTAAAGAAAGTTTTATAGAGCTCTTTCTTGAAAAAGGAAATAACTTTTAGTGAGTGAGATTCTACAGTTGAAAATAATTAGCAGTTTATACAAATATAACAAGAGTTCAGACATGGTCACTATCAGGAAATTAAGATCTGTGCAAATGTTACAGATCTCTGAAACCAAGCATATCATCTACTGAATAATGCTTAATAAGCTGGGCCGAATGAAGAAATGATTATAACTGAAAATGTTATAAAAATTGGCTTAATGTGAGTAAATGCAGTGGTATGTATTGCTTCTGGACAATAGTCATGAATCATAAATCAGCACTAAACAATACTAATTTACATTAGTTTTTTCAATGACATTAGTAATGATGACATTGCAGCAGTCTCAAAAAAAGAAAATAGTTCAAAGAAAGCACATCTTCCCCTTCAGATTCTGGGCAGACTCTGAGATATACTCTTGCTGGGTCATCCAGGTGAAACTCAATGCACTGTAAAACTTTACTCTGAGATTAATCTTTAGACTAAAAGCATGACAACTATTGAGATAGACATAGTGATAGTTATGGAATACTAACAAATGAATCATATACAGGAAAACACAGGGCACTACGATTCGTAAACTTAATTTCAACTTGAATTTGAAAAAAAATACATTTTTCTTGTTTTCTATGACTATATAACAAATTACTCCAAAATTGAATGGCTTAAAGTAACAATGTGTTACTTCCTTCTAGGATTCTGTGAGGTGACAAAATTAAGCTAAGTGTTCTCATTTGGAGTCCCATGTAGTTTCAGATCCTTAGAGTCTAGGGTTGGAGTCATCAGAAGACTCAGTTGGGATGGTTGTCCAGATGACTTCTTCATTCACACATACCAGATGCCTCCCTACTCCTTCATGTAGCCTTTCTGTTCAGCCTGGGTTTTTTGCCAGGCAGCTCAGATCTCTAAGAGGTTGGATGCAGAAACTGCTAGTCCTTTTAAAGGCCAGGTCTGGAACTGAAGTGGCAACACTTCTGCCATATTCTCTTGATCAAAATAGGCATAAGTCAGCCCAAGTTCAAAGGGGTGGAGGAATAGATTCCACCTGTCCATGGGGAGGGAAGCTATTGATAGTGGCCATCTTTGGAGACAAGCTACCACAAAAATATGAGAAGTAAGACAGAAGTCCAGAGTCCAGAGTAGCATTGCCATATTGACATCTTTCATGTCTCTTGTTAAGTCTTAACTCTGCCACTTATTGGTTGGGAACTCGTGGGCAATTTACTTAATCTCTCTGGCCTTAGTTTTCTTATCAATAAAATGGAGCTAATTATCACTAATTTATAGACTTGTGAGAATTCAAAATATAATATCCTCAAAGTGATTAGCACATTTCCTGGCTCAATAAATACTAGCTATTAGTAGAGTTGCATTTGGGACTTTCATTATATGACATGTAGGAAAATGATTCCTAAAAAAAAGCACCTTTTTTAGAGAACCAGAAAAGGTACTCACATAACTGATTCATCCATTCATTTAAAAATATTTATTAAGTTTAGAACAGCTGCCCGGAGATATGCTGGGCGCTAGGATAGTATAGATGACTACAGTAATGTTCACAGACTACTGGAAGAGAACTATGAACTGATTAGTTAGACTAAGGTGTTGCAAATGCTGTACAAAAGAAACACAAATGAGGGGATTGCAAATGTTGGGGAGATAGGGGGGGATTCATAAGACAAGGTAACATTTGAAAGCCCTATTCTGGACTGAGTAGGAAAATTCTATAATTCTATTAAATGCAGTTCCCAGAGTAAAGTAGGGTAACAAGAAACAGAAATAGGCTATCAAGTCATCAGATAATTGGGAAATATGCAAAATGACTTAAGGAGAAACTTTCTCATCAACAGCAGTTACTCTCCTTGAATCACCTCTTCCCATGCTCAAATTCCCAGCCCCAGCAAGTCCTATTGAAGGGATAAGGAGGATATTCAGCTTCTTCAGTTCTACTCATTAGAATTAACTGATTTAATGAGAAGATGCCACGCCAGAAGAGGAAGTTGCAGGCCTCTCTAGGACTGCATTGCTAGATAGTTTCTTTTTGTATGTTGACCTGTTTTGACCTCTTTACCTCGCTATATTTCTAATTTCCTTTCACTCTTTCTTATCAGAATGGGTGAAACTAAAAAATTTGGTTCATTCTATGCTTCTCCAAAAGTACAGTTCACAGGTGGTAAGAACTGTGTGTGGGGAAATTTTGCCTCTCAGTTCTGTTGTTTAGAAAGGCCATGTAAAATAAGATAGATATTTTTAAAGACAGCAAAGATCCCTATATCCTCAACTTCGCTACAGTCGATGACTTCATCAGCATCATCTAAACACATGGGTTTCTGCCATATTTTAATTGAAAATCAAAGACCATCCTCAATCCTTCGTTATCCCCCAGCTATTCTCTCTCCCCTGTTCCTACCAGAGTCATCGGCATTACTGTCCATCCTCACTTCCTTGTTTGTCATTCACTCTTCCATCCCTGGACACCTGACTTCCATTCCCACCACATTACTGAAGCTGTTTCCCAAAAAGGTTACCAATCACTGCATGTTCTAAAGACAGAATACACTTCTTAGCTCTTATTCTACATGGGTTGTGGCCAGAATTTTCCATTGACACCTTACTATTACCAGCACCTCCTTTAGTTTCTATGAAACCACTCTCTGGCCCACTTTCCTTTCTTTCTCTCTGACCCCTCTAGCATATTCTCCATCTCTGCTCTTCTAGTGCTCATGACACATACTGGTGTTTCTGGAGTTCTGGGCTAGGCCCTCATTTCTGTTCATCTTACATATACTTCCTTCCTAATTTCACCCCTTTACATGGTTTCAATTGCCTCCCTATACTGTTGACTCTGAAACTTACGCTCTGGCTTCCACATCTCACGTATACACCCATTACCTTACACCCATTTATCCAGGTCCTACCAAAGCCTATGACTATCTATCTATGACTATGCACATGGATTATATTTGCCCATCTTATTTCATTCCTTTTAACACAGTGTTCTTCAAACTTTTTTATTGTGAAATGTGTATATACATGTTACAAAAATATACAAAATTAGAAATGTAAAGTGGTTGAAATAAAATAAAAATAAATAGAAGTTCAAATGTTTCTTTTCCTGGCCCAACAAGCCTGTCTTTTGTTGTACCTCAGGGGTTTTTAATTGTGCTTTGGAGACCACAACATATGCCCTCATCATGTTGCCCTGCCTAGAATATTGAAACATTGTCCTATTTCTATCCTCAAGTCCATTTACAGCACTATAGACAGAGCGAGCATTCTAAAAAAAAAAAAAAGAAAAAAGAAAAGATTCTAGTTCAGTAAATAAGACCCTTTTGTCTATCACGTCCCTCAGCCCATAGCCAGCCTTCCTCCCCGTTCCCAGATTTCCCAGAGCCTTATAGCTGTTCTTTCCTCTTCCTATACCCAGCTCCTGACTTTTTTGCGCTCACTCCTTCATGACTTAAAGTTCACCTCAGTAATTATATCCAAAGAAAACTTTCTAGGCAGGGATAGATGGCTCTACTTTGTGCTTCCAAACTATCCTAGGCTTTTCTATTTTTTAAATCATAACTCATTTACTTCAAAATGTAATCATTTGTTTGAGCCTGCCTCTCCAACCACTCCAGACTATAGTATGTCTTCCTCTCAGTGTCTTGCATATTATCTGGCACATAAATGTCTTTTGAACTTGTGAATACTGCCTATGAGCTTTCAGTTTAAATTTAATTTATTTCTCTTCTTTCTCCCTGAATATAGAGATGCATGTGGCAGGAAGGGTTAGAGCTCAAGCTTTGGAGTCATGCAGGCTAGGCATACAGACTCAAATCCTGGCTTTGTCATTTCTTATCTCTGTGGCTTTGGGAAAGTCATGTCTAAAACTCAGTGTGTGCATCTGTTAAATGGAGTAATAAATATTACCTCATACAATTGTTGTAAGGATAATACATATAATTAGCACATTTAAAGATACACTATAGAAATTCAATAAATTGAGCACTTATTCTTTTTTAAGATTTTCTAAAACTGAGGAGTTTGAAGTGCATCCTAAAAGCTTATTCAATCATTCTATAAGTGATAACTGTTGCTGACTTCGGGTGAGATGTTCTGCAGGTCTTTCAAGCACTTGTTAGCTTTTGAACTTCCTTGTTTCCATGTTTTGTTAATAAACCTCCATCATCTCATCTCATTTTGATCTCAGAATATTTTTAAATGCTGGTTTTTTTGTGTGTGTGTCTCTTAGTAGAACATACATCTTTCAATTTAACTGCAAATTTTCTTCTAACAGATCTTCCCGTCTATTTCTACTGTCCCTTTTTAATCAATTTTCCACTTTGTTTTTTAACTTTCATTTAGAAGCTTTTCACAACTTTTATTTATATCACCCACAAAGCAGTTCTGATAAAATTTTGGTCCTCAAATATAGGTCATGGAGTTCTACAGAGTATTATTTTCATATATTTTTCATTTCACCTTTTCCTTTATCTTCCTCAACTAGAGGGACACTGAAGCTAACATAACCCTATAGTAGGTTTGAACCCCTATGGATATATCATCTGAGTACCAAAATAATAAAAGAACAATTAAACTTTGAAAAATCAGTGGTATATCTGGCTTGCCATTCTGTATCTCTCAGTGAATAACATTTAATGCTTAGGGGAAGGTGTTAAAACCTATTATACTCCTAACTGTGCAAAACTATTTCAAGAAAAAATTAGTTTTCCTTTACGAGCTAATCATCAGCTTGAGGCTAAAACATAAGGACTAGAAGATTCCAATGCTTGGGAAATACTCCCCATAGTAAAATTATAGAAGCTTTCCTTAATCTTACATGTTCTTCTGTAGTCAACATCTTCCAGGATTAATTGAGCCCCCTATCCCACCCTGCCCACAACTATTTTTTTAAAGAATAAATAAGCCATTCTTTCTTTTCTTTCTCTTGAAGTCCTAACATTAGTAGAAGATAACCTTTGAAATAACTGATCAAGTTAAATTTCTGTTGAAAATAGGGGAAAATGTATTTTTTATAAGATATGCATTTTATTGATATTGTTTCTTCCTCATTTTTTTCTAAGGTTTTCCCCTTTAGCAAAACTTGTTCATGAGAAAGAGCTTGAATCTAGTCAATAGATGGATAATATAGCCAACCAAAAAGCAAAACAAAACAAAACAAAATCCAAAAAAAAAAAACAAACCCAAAAAAACAAACTAAAAAACAAAAACAAACACCCACAGAACTAAAAATAAGTTATTCTATAAAATTCACCATGGAACTGCAGATATGACATGAATTCCTTGTCTGCAAATCTAGGGTGTCCTGCTAGATCCTCCTTCAAATAACAGAATTTCTATTTCAGGTTATTCTGAGCATGGCCCTTATCTGGACCCTTACCGAAATGATGAATGGCAGCATGTACAACATGTTCTTAAACAACATCTCCAGTCATCCTTGTGTAAAATGATCAACCTCTGTATTTGTGCTCTAGTCATTTGAATCCTTTAACTCTTTAACTGTAATAATACATTACTTGTCTTACAGATAAGCATTAATAAAACCTAATATCTATGGTAAGTAAATTAGCTTTCTTATTTAAAATAAAAGTAAACCGGTAAGACACAAAACTAAGAATCAATCTCACTTCCAAGCAAATATCACTGAACAGAAAACTCACCACAAACAAGATGGATTCCTTTTTCTTTTGCAGTAGGGGGAGACGGTTATATTTTCTGGTAGTTTTAGTGTAATGGAGAGGTGATTACACTGGTCATTTTTTCAAAACATAACAATACTTAGACTACATAACAATACTATAGAATAAGAATATCTCACTTAATCCATACTACAATCAATATTAATGATAGCTATTAGAGTCTCATCTTTTTATGTCCCACTTTTTTCAGCAAACTGAATCTTAGAAAGGTTTAGCTATTTATGCAAAATAAGACAATTTGAAAATATGGTCCCAAACCAGTTCTCTCTCTAGTCAGTCACATTGCCTTCTCAACCAAAGTAATGTTGTTTAGCTCTATTAATGAATGCTTCAGCAATGTGCTTCCTGTCTACAATGTAAAGGTTTAGATTGGTGGAAGGGCCTTGCTGGGGTAAAAAGGACTATTAAAGAGTTTCTTGAAATAACAAATAAGTGAGATTGGAATAATCATAAGAAACTAGCACCAAACCAGCATGTATTGGGTTCTAGGCACCACACCAATCCGTTGACTAGGTAACACATACAAAGTGTAACACAAATAGTATCATCTGGGCACTCTTGCAACATTCATTGAATGCCTTTCATTGTGCATTTATATTTAAAATATCATGAGGTTGTTGTTATTATATATTTCACAGATGAAGAAGTTGAAGTTTAAAGACTTTAAATATCTTGCCTAGGGGCACCTGGGTGGCTGAGTCGGTTAAGTGTCCGACTTCGGCTCAGGTCATGATCTCGTGGTCGGTGAGTTCGAGCCCCACGTTGGGCTCTGTGCTGACAGCTCAGAGCCCGGAGCCTGCTTCAGATTCTGTGTCTTCCTCTCTCTCTGCCCCTCCCCCGTTCATGCTCTGTCTCTGTCTCGAAAATAAAAATAAACGTTAAAATAAATAAATAAATAAATAAATAAATAAATAAATAAATATCTTGCTAAGGTCACACAGCTCTACCTGATGGAGAAAGTCCAGAGCTGACTTCAGAGCTACATGCCCCAACTACTAAGCCTCACAATTTTTGGGAAAGTACCCAGAGACTATTCATGACACTTATGATGGCTGTTTTGATAGAAAATGGAGGAATGCTCTACAGTATGTAGCTTCAAAAGGAAAGCACAGAGTTCTGAACTCTTCTTACCTAATTCATGACTAAGTGATTTTCATATAAAAAAGTTTTAAGTTTCAGGTGAGACACCAGAAATTTTGAGCTGGGTCTCCCCTGAGCTCTTTATATCTCAGATATGTACATGCCATTTAATTTTATTCTCTTAATTGCCTCACATCTTTCCACTTCTTGCATGTGGAATCAAATCCATATATACTCTTTCTAGAGTTCACATTCAGTAGGAAACTAGCTTCTAAATGGAAGAGTGTAACTATTTTTGACATAATCAAGGATTCTAAAATTTCAAAAAACAGAAAACATAAACATCAAACAGAACAACCTGCCTACCTTCAGGACTCCTGTGAAGCCATGAAATGTGCTCCTGTGGCTCACATATTTTGGCCTTTGCTCTTCTCTACTACAAGGAACCAGAACTCCTTGAATAATAGCTGATGCAGTGTCCTGGGCCATTGAAAAGCAAACCGAATATGAGTTCTTTTTTGTTAAAAAATGCTTCCAGAGTACACTGTGGTGGTAGCAGTAGTAATAGAATGGACAGCCTAATGGCCAAGTAGGAAAAAGCTGAGAAGCTATAGGGAAAAAAAATTGGAACACACTGATATTTTTAGACTAGTCCATGATGATGCACACAGGAAAAGGTAACAAAAATTGCCCTAAAAAGTGATGATATGCAAACATGAATTTATCGCATAGCTATAAAAATGCTTTATGTTGAACAACACAAATTACACGATAACACTGAATGTTCAGTTAATTGCAAGAGTATAAATTGCAGCCATGGATTTATTTTTATAGGGAGATAAAATTTAGAAAGACATGTAAAAGGGAAGTGAGTGTTGAATAAAAATTATCCCTGAGAAATTTCAAATGATATGAGAAAAAAAATCACATATTGTCTATCTTTGTGGCAACTAGCTCCCAAGATAGCACTTAATGATTCTTGCTTTTTGGTATTTATACCTCACATGATCCCCTACTACACTGAGTAGGAGTGAACTGGGTAACCAACAGTATGATTTCTGAGGCTGTCATAAAGGACATTGCAGCTTCTGCCTTGCTTTCTCTTGGATCATTGACCTGGAAAAATGATCTGGCACATCATGGTGAATTCAGCCCTCTAAAGAGGAACTCATTGCAAGGAACTGAAGCCTCCTGCCAACAACCAGAACTAATTTGCCAGGAACATGACCGAGCCACCTTGGAAGTTGTGATAGTTAATTTTATGTGGCAAGTTGACTGGATCACAAGATTCCCAGATATCTAGTTAAACATTACTTCTAGATGTGTCTATACGGGTAATTCTGGATGAGATTAGCCTTTGAAATGGTGGACTCTGTAAATTAGACTGCCCTCTCCAATGTGGGTGAGCATCATCCAATCTGTTGAGATTCTAAATAGAACAAATAGCAGAGGAAAGAGAAATCTGCCCTTTTTTTCTGCCTTATTACTTAAGCTGGGACATCTGGTTTCAACTTTTTCTGCCCTCAGCTGGGATTTACATCATCAGCTCTCCTGGGTCTCAGGCATTCAGACTGAGACTGAATACCACTGACTTTCATCAGGTTCTCACTTTCAGGCAGCAGATTATGGGACTTCTCTGCCCCTACAAGCATGTGATCCAAGTTCTCATAACAAATCTCCTTGCATATTCTATTGGTTCTCAGGAACCCTGACGATTACAAAGGTTGATCCTTCAGCCTCAGTCAAGCCTTTGCTAGTATCTTGCCTGGAACGCATGAGAGATTCTGACTCAGAACCACCTAGCTAAACTGTTCCCAAATTCCAAGTCCATAGAAACAGTGGCAGATAATATACATCAATTGTTGTTTTAAGCTGCTTATTTTAGGGGAAATTGGTTATACAGTAACATATAACTAGTATAGTACTGGAAGAGAAAAATTATTCAGAGTAGTTTGTTAGAAGGTATAAAGTTCATATATCCATGGAAAGAGATTTAGGCATATGAAGAAAAGTACATAATGTTTGGAAAAGACACAGGTTCCTCTGAGCTTTTTTACCTCCTCAGAGAATAAAAAAGAGGGAGTCCGGGCAGCTGGCTGACTCAGTTGGTAGAACATGCGACTCTTGATCTTGGGGTTGTAAATTTGAGCCCCACACTGGGTGTGGACATTACTTAAAAATAAGATCCTTAAAAAGAAAAAAAAGCGGGGGGGGGGGGGGGTGGGGAGAAAGCCAAGACAATTGTGAAAAGGGAGGAAATGATAGATCAAAAGAAAAAGAAAAAGCAAAGAGATAAAGAACATGAGAAAAGCCCATTTTGACAAAAATATCAAGAGACTCAGAATGGCCCCATTTTTAAAAGATATTTAAAATAGGCTGACTTAACACCACAATCACTAGTGACTTATGGCAGAAATAAAACATCTAGTTGACCTTATAATTAGATTATAATGCAAAAAATCAGAAGCATAGCCACCACAGGGTTTTAGGAGAGGCAGCCCCAGATGATATATGGGGCAATAATTAGGGTAAAGAGAGAAAACAAAGGAAGAAAGATTTTGTTGTTGCTTTATACAAATATGTAAATACATATATCCAAACCCATATATTGGAGTGTCTTGGGCACCACCAATATGGATATTCTTTTTGCTGACTCCAGTCACGTAAATACAAGTAATAAATCATGTAGTTGAATCACAGTCTTCAAGTCAATCTGCACGGCTATGTAAGGAGAAAGGTATAAACTTGGTTTTCATTTGCCTCCACTAACATGTCTCATGAGGGTAACTTTTTGGTATATAAAATGCAGATACATGTGTACTGCAACCATTAGACAGTATCTAAAGGAACAGGGTTCCCAGCAACTTACATATTTATGTCCTTTTTTTTCACACTCCAAGTAAAATTTACCTAGGTACATATTTGAGTAATAATTTTGCTAACTATAGGGTAAAATTGCACCATCTCTCATATGTGATACCTAATCCAATGATTCAGGTTAATTTGTATATTCTCCAAAAATCTTGAGTTGAGACATGATTGCAACCATATAAACTTTCATATAGAAATATATTATTATAATTTATTTTCTTTCTTAAAGTTAATGGTAATGAGTCATTTTTGTACTAATTAACAATATCATCTAATTCAAAATATAAGTGGGGTATTGGTAAATTGCTTATATAAATGACAAAGTTGTCAACTTTGATGTTTCATTTTGCTTGGTTTATATCTATTAAAGAACTACTTGTTAAACTATGATCAGTGATATGGAGTAAGTCTACAAAAATTCATTTTAGAACCTTCTCTAACATCATATTAATTCCTAGGCTCATTGATTTCATTACAGAATCAACCAAGTTAAAAGTTAATAAGTATGTTAAATCTTCCAGATTTTATCTGTTTTTTTCATTTTATAGAAATAAAGAGCAACATTTAATAACACATACTTTCAAGTTCTAAGTGAACTAACTCAAACTGATGGATCCAATTTGTGATACATTTTAATGACAATTGCTTATTATATCTAATTTCTAATAACTACAGAAATTATTTTATAGAGGAAATGTGCCATGCAAGAGAAAGTTGCATCCTTCAACCCCACTAAGAAACCGAAATACAAACTTACATTCTATACTTTGTGATTTTATTATACTTTTCCATTTCTTTATTCTAGAAGCTTTTTGGAAAGCTGAGCCTCTGTCCAGTTTTGATTTGAATTCCATATACTTAGAATATTACACTAACATAGTCATTTAACTACATGGGCTACAACTACAGCCTCCACATTTTTCTGTTACTGACTCTATGGGGTTTGTTTCTTATAAAATCTTACCTGGATTAGCTTACTGTTGTGTACTTCTTACTCTACACATATTTTCCTTTTTTTTTTTTTTTTCCCTTCATGTATCTTCCTTTAAAAACTCCACCCTCCTTTGATACAACATTTTGGCTCCTACTTCAATAGTGCAAAGGTTGAAGTTTTAATGTCCGAATTCTTTTCCTGGGCCTTGAATTTATTCCATCTATTCTATTTGGTCCTTGATAGGAAATAATAATATTTAAGTTTTTATTGGAGTTGACGAGAAAAGAATGCCAGGAAACCATTTTTTTTTCCAAGAAACCATTTTTGTACCTAAACTAGATTCAAAAATTATTCTAAAATGTTAGCTGAAAGTTCATCTTAACAAATAACACTGTGGTCCTAAAGCTTAGTCTTAAAGGACTAAAAGGAGTAACTAGGTTTTATCTAGTGACTCAAGCACTATAGTTTTCTAGCCATAGCAAGAGAGGCACCTGTCCTCTTCCACTGGTTAATTTTAATCCTTGCACAAATCACTGAGAAGTTCTGTGAGCAAGCGAACATATAAATTTCTATATGAATATGTATGAGTATTTTTATTGAAGTATATTTTGAAATAAGTCTGATGTAGCTGTTTATGGAAGTGTATTTCTGTTGACCAATGAATTGTTAACATCTCTATATTCTCTTAAATCTTTATTTATGTGGTATCTCTTGCTGAAAGTAACAAACCATGTGAATTTCAACAAATGTTATAACTGTAACACAACATAAAACATAATTCTTCAGATTTTTTTCTTTCATAGCTCTTTGCCATACCACACTCCAGACTTTCAGGTTCTATTTTTCTGTCAAGTACCAAGCATTGAAATTTAATTCTATATACAGGATTTCATAATGAATAGAGAAAGTCAAAAATAGGAATATTTCAGAAGTAAAATATAAATCAAATAATCGTTAAATCTATTATTTACTTAATTTTGCATATTTGAAATTTCACACCCATTGTTATTTTAAGAAATGGGCAATAACAATATTCTTAAGGCCAAACCTTGTTATATTTACAGTGATTGCCTTGTTAATTTACAGAGAGAAAGACACAAACAATAATTATTAATTTGACCTATGATCCACCTATTGTGTATTCAGCTCTAATCAATGTTGGTAGATATAAATACTGGTATTGTTCCAAAATGATATCAGTAACTTTTTTTTTCTATGAAAATAGGAAAGTACCAATAATCAATCATTTTATGTGCCTACCATGCTATTTGTTTAACTTAAAAAAAAAAATTCAAGCTTGGTTAAGTAATACAAAACCCACCTCTTTGGAAATATTTATTTTCACTCTGATTATCACTGTCAGTTATATCTTTATAGATTTGTTACAAATTCAGCAAGAATCTTTCATATATTTCTGTTGCCCAATATCTCTAATGATACTGCCTTTAATGCCTCAGTTCTTTAACATTACATTAAGTCAAATAACTGCTTATTTCTGAATTCTAAAAATTTATATGCCAAAGTTTTTCTTGGTATATTAATTTTTTACTCTTTTGACTTTCTGAAATGTAGTTACTATTTTAACATTTAAACAAATTTAAAAATTTAATCGTGTAAAAAAACTGAATTATGATATACCTGTATTAGTTACTTTAAAGCTTTTATATTACATGCAATTTTCCTACACTTAAGACTTACATAGTATTATACTCCATTAGCCTAATACAAACAAGCAAACAAATCCACAACCCTTCTGTTTCCTGAAGCCCCTACATTTGAACCATTAACTAATAGGCTTACATGTAGCCACATCTTATGAGCCCTCCCCTTCATGTCCATCATTTAACTTTGTGTTGTGTATATTCCCCTAGAGCATTACATTTCAATTCTGTCTGACTTCTAAAGGCTTACTTCAGCAGATGTTCCATACGGAGCTAGAAGGAGTTGCCTGGTAGTTAGGTTTCTATAATTTTAATCAAATGTTCAGTCATGTGAAGCCAGAGGGAGTTTCTGTTTGAATTACCATAAATTTCACGCAGAGATGCTGTGTGGTGCAAAGAATCTAAAACGTTGTTTTCTAAGAGGTTAGAAAGTCAGTCGAAACACAGTTGAATACAAATAAAACTATTTATGCAAGAGGAAGTAGCCTGATTCCCTCTCTTGTTTTGCCTAAACCTCAAAACCAGGCTGCCCTCATCTGTTGGCTACAAAGTTTCCACCACAGACTATTATTTGGCAGATGCTAGAAACCACCCCTTCTTCCCTAAAAAACCTCTCCCATCTGATGTCTGAATTTTTTTCAGAGGATATGTGGGCCCTCCTACCTTCACAGACACATGTAAAATGCATGTACCCCTCACAATAGAAAAACTACTGACTTCAATTTGAGCGAAGGTGTAAATTACTGGCATTAGACCTAGGAGTTGGATCTGTGACTGCGTTCACATGATGTGTGCAAACTGTGAAGGAAAGAAGAGGGTGTTGACAGGCAATAGAGCAAAATGACAAAGAAGCGAGTCACAAATACCAAAGGCCAGACACTCTGTAATGTACAACTTTACTTAAGGCAATCTACTCCCTAAATCTTGGGTGACGTACTGCAAAGACAAAGAAAAAATTTTGAAATGGAAAAGTTGAAATGAAAAGACAAAGAAAAAATTCAAATGATTAAAGTCAATCTCATGTTTGGATTTTATAGTTCTCATGGCAGCAGCTGTACTTGTGTAGTGCCTGCTTTATAACCAGGCTCAGACATCATTTTAAAGAGATAAACTTGAACCCTTAAGATGTTGAAGAATATACTTCAGATTTATACAGCTTTTTCTTGTGCTTATTCTAGGTAATATGAAGTTTAAGCTAATACAATCATTTTAAGACAAAAGCAGACAAAAGACAAAATCAGAGACTATTTTATATGCCTTTATATATTTTTGTCTGCATACTTTGTGTTTTAAATAATTGCAATTGCTTTAGTTGATATTTTCACTAGTCTTACAAAAATATAATTACTATGAGGATATCATTTGTATTTAGACAACTGGGCCTTACAATGCACATGGTGAATTTTTTTAGGATTTTTTTTTCAACGTTTTTTATTTATTTTTGGGACAGAGAGAGACAGAGCATGAACGGGGGAGGGGCAGAGAGAGAGGGAGACACAGAATCGGAAACAGGCTCCAGGCTCTGAGCCATCAGCCCAGAGCCCGACACGGGGCTCGAACCCACAGACCGCAAGATCGTGACCTGGCTGAATTCGGACGCTTAACCAACTGCGCCACCCAGGCGCCCCAAATTTTTTTAAAAAAATCAAGACAGAAGTGAGTTTTCATTACGTGATTATTTAATATCCATGTTCTAGAGAAAAATAAAAATGGTCTTCTAAAAGTCAACTTGCAGAGGGGCACCTAGGTGGCTTAGTAAAGTAACTGACTCTTGGTTCATGAGTTTGAGCCCCATGATGGGCTCTGTGCTGACAGCTCAGAGCCTGGAGCCTGCTTCAGATTCTGTGTTTCCCTCTTTCTCTGCCCTTCCCCTGCTCATGCACTGTCTCTCTCTCTCTCTCAAAAAAAATTTTTTTTAAATAATAAAAATCAACTTGCAAAGTCATCCACAGGTTTTCACGGGTAAAACAGTCACGTTGAATGTAAAATTGTCAAGTTGTAAGTGTAAACTCAATTAGGACAAGCTAAGTTATGCTGCAGTAACAAACAACTCCTAATTTTTGGTGGCCTAACTCTGCATATACAGTATAGATGTGAAAATGGTGCTACTCATATATTTTTACTTATGTGAAGATGGTGCTACTCATCCAAGCTGACACAGGTTCCTATCACAACATATACTTTCATGATGTCTCAAGCAGGAACAATTAGTGTGGCAAATCACACACTAGCTCATAAAGCTTCCACTTAGAAATGGCACACGAAAATTCTGCTCTGCATTTCAATGACCATGCCTAATTTAAAATGAGTGGTGAAAAAATTAGAACAAATAATACTAAAACTGTGTGGAACCACAGAAGACCTCAAATAGCTAAAGCAATTCTAAGAAAGAAGAAAGCTGGAGGCATCACAATACCAGGTTTCAATATAAACTACAAAGCTATAGTAATCAAAATAGTATGGCACTGGCACAAAAACAGTCCATAGATCAATAGAACAGAATAGAGACTCCAGAAATAAACCCACAATTATACAGTTAATTAATCTATGACAAAGGAGGCAAGGATATACAATAAGGAAAAGACAGTCTTTTCAATAAATGGTGCTGGGAAAATAGGACAACTACACGTAAAAGAATGAAGCAAGACCACTTTCTTACACCATACACAAAAATAAACTCAAAATGGTTGAAAGACCTAAATGTGAGACCTGAAACCATAAAAATCCTAGGAGATAATACAGGCAGTGATTTCTCTGACATCAGCCATAGCAACCTCTCTTTAGATATGTCTTCTGAGACAAAGGAAACAAAAGCAAAAATAAACTATTGGGACAACATTAAAATAAAAAGGTTCTGCACACCAAAGGAAACCATCAAAAAGACAAAAAGACAACCTAGAGAATGGGAGAAGATATTTGCAAATGAATTATCTGATAAGGGGTTAATATCCAAAGCATATAAATAAGTTATGCAACTCAACATTGAGGGAAAAAAAAAATGTTAAAAAATGGGCAGAGGACCTAAAAAGATATTTTTCCAAAGAAGAGATACAGATGGCCAATAGATATATAAAAGATGATCAACATTACTAATCATCAGGAAAATGCAAATCAAAACCACAATCAGATATCACCTTAAACCAGTTAGAATGGCTAAAATCAAAATAACAAGAAATAACAAGTGTTGGCAAGGATGTAGAGGAAAAGGAATCCTCATGTACTGTTGATGGGAATGTAAATTGGTACAGCCCTGTGGAAAATGGTATGGAGGTTCCTCAAATTAAAAATAGATGGGGCACCTGGGTGGCTCAGTTGGTTAAGCATCCAACTTTGCCTCAGGTCATGATCTTGTGGTTCCTGAGTTTGAGCCCCACGTTGGGCTCTGTGCTGACTGACAACTCAGAGCTGGAGCCTGCTTCAGATTCTGTGTCTCCCTCTCTCTCTGTTCCTAACCTGCTCACACTCTGTCTCTCTCTCTCTCTCAAAAATAAATAAAGATTTAAAAAAATTTAACAAATAGAAATATCATATGATCCAAAAATTCCACTATTAGGTATTTACCCAAAGAAAACAAGAAAACTAATTCAAAAAGATATACCCTGTTTACTGCAGCTTATTTACAAGAGCCAAGATATGAAAGTGACCTGAGTGACCATCAATAGAGAAATAGATTAGGAAGATGTGGTGGATAGATAGATAGATAGATAGATAGACAGACACACATATACATTTATATATATATATATATTTATATATATACACATAAATATACACGTATATAAATATATATACGTGTATATATATGTATATAAAAGGATGAGATCATGCCATTTGAGACACTATGGATGGGCCTAGAGGGTATTACTCTAAGTGAAATAAGTCAGAATGAGAATGACAAATACCATACCATTCTTACTCATAAGTGGAATTTTAACAACAACAACAAAACTAGATGAGTAGACAAACAAAAAGCAGAATCAGACCTATATACAGAGAAAAAACTGATGATTGTTAGAGTGGAAGGGAGTTGGGAGTTGGGCAAAATGGGTGAAAAGGAGAAGGAGATACAGGTTTCCAGTTATAGAATGACTAAGTCACAGCAATAAAATTCACAGCATAAGGGACACAGTCAATGATACTGTAATAGTGTTGTAACAGGACAGATGATAGCTTACGCTCGTGGAGAACACAGCACATTATATTAACGGGTGAAATGACTAAGTTGTACACCTAAAACTAATGTGATATTGTGTGTCAACTACACTTAATTTTTTTTTAAAAAAAGGGTGTGAAATGTTGATAAATTAAAAAACATGAGTGGTAAAGAACAATCCTACCATGTTCTTGAAAGGAGAGAAAAACTGGTATATTTGTTAGCAGACCTAATGGCCACATAAGCGATAACTAGGCCAACAAAGAACAGAAACTAAGGCATGCATTAAGCTTAGCGCCCAACCAGATGCTGCTCAGAGGTTATCAAAATGGTGATGAGTGCCGAAATAGGCAATAAGTTTTGCTTCATGGAAAAGATGATTCAATCTATTCCACTATAAGAAAATGGCTACTAAGAAGACCACAACAGAGCTGTGCCCCCAAAGACCTGGCTTCCTGAGATTCGCACTAACTTAAAGGTATACAGATGGGTCCTCTGGACTCAAAATGCAGCTGCAAATAGCCTGAGAGTATGAGTCAGTGTTAGGGATGTTGGTAAGTATTCTCTGGTTGCGCTTAGATTTCATTTTCGTTTCCTTTGCTCTGTAATGTAAAATCACTTTGTATTGTTATTGGTAGTATGCCTTTTATTCTCATAGAAATGGCCTGAGTAATTACCAAGAGTTTTAACTGGAGGCCTGAGACCTCATTGTGCTCCAAATGTTACCACCATTCATTAATACTAATGGAATATGTTGTTAATACTAACACTATGGGAATACTAATTGGTATCTATCTATGTATCTGCACAAAATTATGTGTTACTATTTTCATATAGATCTGATACAGATAGAGTTTTGTTTTATCACAGACAAGACACTTCTGATCTATCTATTGGAGTGGAATTGAACATAAATAAATAATAGTTTGTTATCTACAAATTTGATAAAAACTGTAACCACACCGTTACTGAGAGCTCAAGGCTGTTTACAGATCAGGCCTTTATATTCACAGTGTCTCTAAAATTTTGTAATCCTCCTCTTTATTACTTCAAAGCACCCTGAGGTTCATAACCATGTCTCTAATCACCCTTGAATTTAGCAGAGTTTCAGGCTGATGGGACGTATGGGTGAGAATAAAATGTGGTCTTATTCATAAAACTCTTCCAGGTCCCAGGAGCAGTAGACAACAGAATTTACGTCCCTCACATTTCATCACTGATAACTATAGGCTTGAACTAGACTATGATAAAGCTTTACTTCTTCAGCCAAAAGTTTACATTAAGTAAGTTGGGGGGCAAATATGAGTGGCACTGAACTTTGTGCTAAGGAAGCAAATCCTGGAATGATATTCTAGTTTAGCATTTTTGTATTTATAAATGTATTCACCCTGTGGCTATACCGCTTAACTTCCAATAAATCGGTCATTAAGGTTTGAATTGCTATTACCCTAAGTAATGTTCCCTTTTTTTTAAATACTAATCAAATTCTTTTGCAAAATGGGCAATGCCCTAAGTAGGTTACAATGAAGAATAAAATAGCAGAACTTGTTACAGAACATCACTTTTGTTCATAGTCTTCTTTAATTTCATGATTTTACTCTGTCCCCCAATTTTTAATATTTTTCTGTGAAAAAACAAACATTTTGGAAATTTAAAAAATTGAGAGGGACCGTGAACTCTTGAAATTATGTTTAAAAATCTCATTCTTACTCTGAGTGAAAATTAGGAGAAACACGTTTCATTTGCACCTTCTAAGAAAACTCTATTTTCATAACTCCTGATAATAAGTAGCTTAGGGGGATATTATTTTTAAATAAATAACTTTGTCCGTAAGTATGCAACTCAGCTGAGTGGAATAAACAATATTAATGAAGTCTTAAGTTCAATGTTAAACAAAATCACAGTAGATCCCAAATGAGAGGACAATTTGCCAAATTCAGCATTTTACCTAAAGCAACTATAATTTTAAAGTACTCTTATTTTGAATATAAATTCAAATTCCCACTATAAATAGTCATTTCCCACTAACAGTAGCGGAATGCTAATCAGTATATTGCATGGCCCTTGATTTTTTTAATAGGAGGGAAAACAAACGAATGTGGTCAAAAAAGGTCCCTTATCTAGCTACTATTATAACACTGTCTCTCAGCATCTCAACCCAATGGTCTACAGTACTGGCATCAACAAAGGGGCAATAATATTCACGTTATTGTATTGCTGCAAACTTTAAGTGAGACCAAATATGAAAGAGGGATGTTCAGTGCCTACAAAATAGGAAATAGGAGGCATCCAAAACCCAATAATTGTTATCAGAGCACAGGTTGTGGTTCACACCAGAAAACTCAAGCGATTCTTTAATCTTCTCCCTCACTCACATCTGCCCAAATCCAATTAATCACTGAATTCTAGCCTACAATTAATCTTTAAGTTCTAGTTGAGTAGCAGTTGATTCTATTCACTTCTGTCCACTCATGACAACTTTATTCCAAGCCTTATTTTTCCACCAGATTTACTCGCCATAAATATTTATTGAATGGATAAATATTTGGCCATCAATTCCATCTACACTGTATTATTCTCCTTCCCCAAATTGACCGAAGTCTAGCCTCAATCAGATTTTATCGACAGTGCTTACATTATATATCTGGAATGGCTTTATTCCCATCAATCCTACTAAGGATTCAGAAGAGAAACCAATCTGCTCTTTAATTTAGCTAATTAAGTATGATGTCCATAGCTTTCTTATGGCACTTAAAAAATGTTTATTTATTTATTTTGAGAGAGAGAAAGAGCACACGTGTGTGCAAGCAGGGTAAAGACAGAGAAGGGGAGAGAGAGAAAGACAGAGACAGAGAGAGATAGAGAGACAGAGAGAGACTGAGAGAGATAGAAAGAGAATCTCAAGCCGGCTCTGTGCTGTCAGTACAAAGCCTGATGTGGGGCTCGATCTCATGAACCATGAGATCATGACCTGAGTCAAAATCAAGAGTCAGATGCTTAACTGACAGAGCCATCCAGGTGCCCCTCTTATGGCACTTTTAAGGCAACTCTGTTCTAAGAGATTAAATTCTTGAGAACAGGATCTATGAAATGATCATCCTTATGCTTCTAAGAACCTATGACAATTTCTTCTACATAATTGAAGGTTAATACTAATTTGTCTTGATATTTTTGATATTTTAACATTTTGCAATTTCTCTGAAACCTGGTTGTAAATTGTCTAAAGAAACTTATTTAGGAGGCAGATTTCCAGGCCCTGTTCTAGTCTAATAAATCCAAACCCTTGGAGTAGGCCTACAGATTCACCTCTTATATAGGCTTCTGAGTTATTCTGTATATAATTTATATACTTATTCTGTATATAACTTATACTAATTCTGTATGTAACTTCCTTATATGGATAAGCAAGCTTAGGTACTTACATATCCATTTCCTAGTGACAATATTAAACTTTCATTGAGAGTCAGAAACCATTGTGTTTATCTGGCTTTTTTGAAATTTTGCTATTTTCAGTAGCCTAAAAATTTATACTTTTATAAAATCATCTTTATCCAAGTCCTTCTTTATTAAACTACCAAATCTAATACTGTCTTTAATCAGTAAAAGATTTAAACAACAATAAAACCTCACATCATTTTATCTCACTTTAAAGTTCCTACTGCCGCTTTATATGGGCATTATATTTTATAATTGCTCATTTGTTTTTTACCAGTTCCATTATTTTATCTGCTTTTCAAGTATTTTCTTTTCAGTCTTTTTCACAATCATCATAATATTTTCAAAATTCATTTTTATCACTGGGTTCTCTAAAAGCCATCTTCAGTTAAAAACCCTTTTGATCTACTTTTTCAACATTAAAGTTATTTTCTAACATTTGACAGTCATATTTTTTCTTATATTTATAATTTATTTCCTGGCTAGATCATCCATTTTCAATCTGCCAAATGGTGGCATTATTTCAACTCACAACAACAGCACGTAAAGTCCTGATTCCATTCTTAGATTTGAAATGATGCATAAAAATTACCTAGTGAGCAAATGTCTACAGTTTTCTCTCTTTCCCCTTTACAAAAGTTATATGCATTAGCACACCAATGATGCAATTTGATCCAAAGCACTTGACAAAAAAACATGATCAATAATGAAAGTAGTATTAGATCAAAACAAGCATCAAAATTCATTCTAAAGAACAACAGAAAAACAAATATATTGATTGATATAGTTTGATAAAACTCAAGTATAGTGAATCTATAATAATAATGAATGTTTGTGAGAAAAAGCACTCTTTTTAATAAATCTACAACAATCAATAATAGTTAGCATTGGTTCAAAGCCTATTTTGTATCAGAAGCTCTACAAAATTATGCCTAATTCTATTTACAATAACTCTACCGGATTAAGTACCGCTACCTCCGGTTGATGGATATAGAGGTGTCTGTTAAATAATTGTTCAAAGGCATGTGACCAATTAGTAACCTACTCAGGTTTTAAGCCCAAGTCTACCAGTGTCCAAAGTATTTAACCACACTATTTTGCCTGACACTAAAAAAAAGACCCATCATAACCACTAAACTCCTAAGGGACCAGTTGTGCCCTGTTCCTTTCATTCAGCCACTTACCCTTCCTGGGTCTCAATTTCTTCTCAAAATTAAGATAGTGTATCAAAATTTCCCAAAGTTCCCTGCAGCACTGAAATTCTGAGATTGTAGTGTAGAGAATCTAAGTCTTTCTATTTCATCTATTGTTTTCCTTTAGAGTGAACAACCATTACCGTTTAACTGGTACTCTAACTTCCTTTGACTTTCTAACTCCTGCAACTTCTAAATCTTGTTTAATTCTATCACTGGAATTACTGCATAAGAGAAAATGAAAATCTTGCCCAGCATGGCACTGACATATGGCATGTTTAGTTTCCACATCTAGAAAATTCAAGTCCTGGTTTTTTATGTGCTCCAATTAATGAACTCTCCTGCTGCTTTTGTGAAAACAATGATCTTGATATGACTGCACTGTTTGCCTCTTTGTTCCATTGGTTTCCTCACATGTATTATCTTTAAACTGACTTCTGTCAGTAAGTACAGTGTGATGGGATTCCTAATGAAAACATGAAACAACAAACTTTCCCATTATAAAAAGGACATGTTTTGCTTCATATTAAATTCAAACCATTGTTCCTAAGATTAGCTAATGTATTTCATGTATTCATACATAAAATGACATATTCTGAGTGAAGGGTTTGATTAGATGTGTTTGCACATGGTTTTTGAGTTTATCTACTGATTTGAGCATTTAATTGGTTTTTTCTTACTGTTTTTTGGTACAATCCTTAAAAATCATTGAAATGATATGGATTTATTGACAGTGTTTTACATTTTTAAAAAATGTTTATTTATTTATTTTGAGGAAGAGAGAGAGACCGTATGGGGGAGGAAGAGAGGGAGAGAAAGGGAGAGAGAAAATCTCAAGTAGGCTCCATTATGTCAGTGCAGAGCCCGAAGCAGGGCTCAATCTCAAGAACTATGAGATCATGACCTAAGCCAAAATCAAGAGTTGGCTGCTTAATCAACTGAGTCACCGAGGTGCCCAAATAGTGTTTTACATTTTAATTTCTAGTCATATATTTGCATAAGATAATTATCATGGATGAAAGGAACACGACTTAGAATGTGGGGAGAAAACAACCACCATGTTTCTAAAGCATCAATAAGACACCATTTTTCTTCAATCATATTGGCAAAATACATAAAGTTAATTAACATCAAGTGGGACAAAAACAAAACAAAACAAAACTGATGTGTAGGAAAGTATAAACTATCATGAATGGGAGCATAAAGTGTTGTAGCCATTCTCCAGAACAGTCAGTCTCCACTAACTAAAGTAGAGTAGATACACATATCACATAATCCACTAATTTCATTCCTGGATAAATCCTATGGAAATTCTCACATGATCTCTAATGAACATGTTTGAAGATATGCATCTCAATGTTAATTGTGGCCATGGAAATTACGGACAGCCTAAGTTCATTACAAAGGAAATGAATAAGTTAAATTTGGTAGATACATATACGGTATATACCACATACACATAATATGCAGCTGCCAAAGATATAGCAGTAAAAATAATAACACAGATAAATCTTTCAAGTAAGTTTGCATAAAAAATGGAATAAGGCCTATAGCCCAATAATATATAAATAAAAATCATCTACATATGCAAATATATATAGAATGCTACATATTTTCACATGGATATGTTCACATTAATGATTTGTGTCAAATACATTAGAGTGAGAATCTATAGAAGGATGTAACAATGGAAATGAAGATCTAAAATAAGCATGACAAAAGAAAGGTCCCAGCAAATGCAATTCCTTAAAATGTAAAAATTGGCTCTTGAGCCAATACCTACAGAGCAGAAGACTGACTTGCCAGCTCCAAGCAATCAGGCAGGAAAGGTCACATTCTTCCTTCTTTTGCCTTTTTGTTCTATTCAGGCCCTCAAAGGATTGTACTGCTTACCCACACTCGGGAGGGCAAAACACTTTACAGAGTCCACTGATTGAAATGGTAATTTTATCCAGAAACCTCTCACACACACCTGGAAATAATGTTTAGCCAAATATCTGGGCACCTTATGATTCAGACAAATTGACGCATAAAATTAACCATAACTGTATTTTTTAATGAAATTTAAGTTTTGTTCATTTTAAACATTTTGCCACCATGTTATTTACATGGTAGGTATTCTGTTAGAAAAAAATTTATCTTTGTTCCAAGAGGAACAGAAAAACCCTTGAAGCATGTCACAATAAACCTAAGACTTTAGTGTTGATACTAAACAAAGGAAAGCTGAATCTTGGTAGTCAAGATAAGAATATTTTATACATAACAGTTTTACATAATAACAAGTAATTTGAAGACTTCCAGAGCAGGAAGGTCACATAAGCCTCCCTGTGCAACCTGGAAGGGCAGTAAAAAGAATGAAGGAAAGGACTCAGAATCCTGAATTTACCTGAAGGACACTGTATTTTCAACCAAAGGTCACTGAGTTGCCTTGACTTGACAAGATTAAATTTTCCTCTATGAAGCCAAAACAAGAGTTTATATGTTAAATTAAGTCTAGATATGGAATAATAAACATTATAATTTTTGCACATATGATGTTACTGTGCAAAATTCACACAGGCTAAATACATAAATAGCCTAATATCTTTATTCAAGTTGAAATCATCTTCACAATGAACAATTACTGTAATGTAGAATTCAGAGGAAGCAGTTATTAAGGGGGAAGGTATGTAGCATTATTAGCACTCAATAAAGAAAAACTGGTTATTTCAATTATTAATTTCAACCAGATTCATCTAAAATGTTGCTACAAGCCAAGAATGTAATAGAATATTTTGGGAAATAATTATATGTCTTTTTTTTTTTTTCAACGTTTATTTATTTTTGGGAAAGAGCATGAACGGGGGAGGGGCAGAGAGAGAGGGAGACACAGAATCGGAAACAGGCTCCAGGCTCTGAGCCATCAGCCCAGAGCCTGACACGGGGCTCGAACTCATGGACCGCGAGATCGTGACCTGGCTGAAGTCGGACGCTTAACCGACTGCGCCACCCAGGCGCCCCTAATTATATGTCTTTTAATATTAAGTTTAAATAGATTCTTTTTTAGTATATGGGTAATATTTTTTTATTTTTAATTTTTTTTACATTTTTTGAAGTTTTTATTTAAATTCCAGTTAGTTAACATACACTGTAATATTAGTTTCAGGTATACAGGACAGTGATTCAGCACTTCCATACATCATGCAGTGCTCATCACAACAATTTTTTTTATTTTTAATTTTAATGTTAACATACAGTGTTATATTAGTTTCAGGTATATAGTCTGGTGGTTCACTATCTCATACTGTATGGGTAATATTTATACAGGTAAATACACATATTATTTTATTCGCAAAGGGCATACAGCTGATTCATATCTGAGTTAAAGCCTGAAATATCTTAAAACATAGTGAGTTGAAAATTCCAAAACATAGCACATAGGTAAAAACACAACTAACTAATGTTGTGGAAAGTCCCATGAAAAAGGAACCACGTTATTACAGAATTGCAAGAAGACAAAGAGAAATTATAACCCAAAAACTTCTAAAAAAAAAAGTAAATGTATTATTAAAAAAGAGTCCTTCTATGTAACTATATTTTAAACTGTGACAGTGCACCTATGTAAAGCAAGCATTTTGAATCATTGGCACGTCTTATATGGCAGTAAAATTGTGAGGATATTCATTACAATCAACCATAAAAAGCTCTAATGAAAAAAATTATGAATAAGCACTTAAGATATTAGAGAAGTGCATTATGTTAATATATTTCTCCTACTTTTACACAGAATGTAAAGGCTATAACCCATTCTTTAAAAGTAAGCCAGTAAATCAAAAGTCCTTCATTTCTAAATAAAGAAACAACATAGAAGTTATAAACTATTCTGAGAATCATTGTATATAAAATAAATATTTGGGACTAAATTCAGGTAAATTCTGAGGAAAGCAGATAAAAAACCTAATGATTACATTTGCTTTGAGTAAAATTATATTTATGAACAAAACATTTTTTTTTAATTTTTTTTTTCAACGTTTATTTATTTTTGGGACAGAGAGAGACAGAGCATGAATGGGGGAGGGGCAGAGAGAGAGGGAGACACAGAATCGGAAACAGGCTCCAGGCTCTGAGCCATCAGCCCAGAGCCTGACGCGGGGCTCGAACTCACGGACCGCGAGATCGTGACCTGGCTGAAGTCGGACGCTCAACCGACTGCGCCACCCAGGCGCCCCTATGAACAAAACATTTTAAGAAATATGGGGATTTTACTAATTAACTCATTTCTTATAATAAGATCATCATTCGGGTATGTCATATCAGAACTTGTGAATCTAAAAAGTCACAGGTGAATTTTGTAAAACTCTAATTAGAAAGTAAAAACATTTAGGATACAGGCTCAGGAACTTCATATTAAACAAAACAAAATAATAAAATCATAGTTATTAAGAAATAAGGTAGAAAAGGACTTTTTATATGGTGGAAATTGAAGTTCTAAATGTTCTTGCTCTCCTATGGCATTAATTAATGTAGGAATTCTAGGATGTAAATAGATAAATTATTTTACTAATAAGAAATTGGAGCACATAGAGTTGACATTTTTAGTGTTAATTCATGCAAAGAAAAAGGAAATTTTAAAGTGTAAGAGTTAATTGGATTTTTTTCATTTTAATGAAGTGATTTGTACCGCAATGAAATGACTGAGTCTCAATTTTCGGATGTTATGCTTGGAGCCTCCATAAGATTGGAAATCATAAAGCAAAAAACATGTGACATCTGTTTCCAGTGTTCCTAGGACTTCTGCACCAAACCCCAATATTCCCACCACTCCCTCACACACTTCTGACATGCAGCAAAATAGAACTTAGAAATGGCTTAACACAGAGATCCTCAGAAATGTGTACAGATTTCCCAGGGCCCCAAAAGCAATGGAAAGTCACTCAGATCGTGGAGGCCCTCAGTCCAGGGGAGGTTGTTGGCCCTCACTATGAAAGAAACTAGAGGAGCGTCTGTGTGGTTCAGTCTGTTAAGCATCTGGCTTCGGCTCAGGTCATGATCTTGCAGTTTGTGGCTTCAAGCCCCGTGTTGGGCTCTGTGTTGACAGCTCAGAGCCTGGAACCTGCTTCGGATTCTGTGTCTCCCTCTCCCTCTGCCCCTCACTAACTTGTGCTCTCTCAAAAATAAATAAATGTTAAAAAAAAAATTAAAAGGAAGAAAGAGACTACAGCTGAAGGAGTACCTTTAGAGGATGTTCGAACATGAGTGTTGGACAGGAGCTGTCCCCCTGTGAAGAAATAAAGAGAAACAAACCTAGGATCCTCAAAATTACTTCCATTTTAGAAGGCTATCCATACCACATTTTAAAGTCTGGCTTCCTCCTTGACCATTTGTCACCAGCAAGATCCAGCTTTGCTGACCCCAAAACTTGACCTTTCCTGTCCACCTCCATGTATCCACCTGCCTTTGTCTCACATTTTCCTCAAGCTTTTCTTTCCAGTTTATCTTTCACATCAGGCAAAAGATCCCACACACATAATATCTGGTGACGGGAATAGAAACTACCCCACAAGCAATAATGACTGCCCCAATGAAGAACTCCAGCCAGCTCTGACCACCTAGACTGGTTTGACCTCAACACGATTCACACCTGCACAAATGGATCATGGAATTACTGACAGTTACCTCTACCTTATTATAACGCCACAATATTCACCCAAGGATTAGTGCAGGCTTCATTAACAAAACACAAAACCTATGTATAGGTATGTTTCCATAAGGCACGTGCACAAACTTATGCCAGCCTCTAAATACAATGACAAAGCTCCCGTTTCTGAATATTCATTCTGACCCTAAATAAAAGAAACCCACTCATCCCTGTTGGGGGGTCAGGGTTTTGGAAGTTATTCCCTGTGATCTCCTTATCTGCTGCAAACAAAGTTTCCTTTGTGTGACAACTCCATCTGGTGTAGTTCCTATCTATAATTCACCAAGGAGCAAACTCATTTACTTTGGTTACAAAATCTGATGACCCAGATGGGACTCGTCCTTGTGAGGTTCTGCCCTCCAGTTACCTGGGTTAAGCTCCTAGGACCGGATTCTTTGTCCGGGCCTAACTTTCTTGGTGCTTGTGCCTGCCAGCCTGGTGTGCGACCTCATCTGAAAGCCAGCAGCCGCTCTGACTACTTTTATGCAGAAGATTTCTCTTGGGATAAACTATCCCAAGGAATACATAGGTTTATGGCACAGCTTTATTTTATTATCCCAAGAAACATAGGTTTATGGCACAGCTTTTAGAGGTCAACTAGAGTTTCTCACAAAGTCTGAACAGGTCACATAACAGAACACTCTGAGGGAACTGAATACTCATTTGAGTTGAGTCTAGAAATCCCCAGGTGACAGAAGATCACACAACCCATGGGCTTGGATACCCCTGCCTGGTGAAAGGAGAGTGGTTTAACACAGACCAGTCTAGGATCTGGGAGGCTGAAATAAATCTCTGTCCCACCTAGCTGCTTGTTCCCTGTTTGTATCTTCGCCATGGCTGCTTGTGCATCTCCTCCTTCCCTTACAGCCCAGGAGAAAAGAGGCAGCAAGCGACTCCCATGGTCACAGGAAGCATGCACTGCACGGGGACCACTTAAGAGCTCTCTTTAATTGGTTAAAAGGGATTTCCATGGTGTTGGTTATTTTTCCTCTCTCGCTTGTGATTTTATTTATTTGAGCCCTTTCTCTCTTTTTCTTGGTAAGTCTGGCTAGAAGTTTATCAATTTTATTGACTTTTTTCAAAGAATCATCTCCTGGTTTCATTGATCTGTTCTACTGTATGCGGGGCGGGGGGGAGTTGTTTTTATTTTTGTGCTGTTTTGTTTTTTGGTTTCTATATCATTTATTTCTGCTCTAATATTTATTATTTCCTTCCTTCTTCTGATTTTAAGATTTGTTTGTTGTTCTTTTTCTAGCCCCTTTAGGTGCAAAGTTACATTGTTTATTTGAGATTTTTCTTGCTTCTTGAGAGTGATGAAATAGCTTCTTAATGACATGGAAAGAGAATGTACTTTCCCCAGATGCATGAACTTTATTCAATCATTTACTCGATGAGCACCAACTCTGTGCCAGATATGAGTTTTATTTTTACTATAACTTTGAATAGTAGAAGGCAGAAAAATTTAAGTTGTAACTCACAATAACTGCCTATTGCTAACAGAAGTATTTTGGGAGTAGCTGACAAAAATTATAATCTGCCATTGAGTAAAACACTGTGAGTTTGTGATTTTAGAGCTTAATTTAGTCATAGATACTTAAGTGTTCTCAGATTTTTGAAGGATAAGTTTAAAAACAAAGTTTCATGGAGGCCAAGGTCCCTCCCGCATTACAGACAAAATATCTGCCTTCATAGAGGTGGCAGGACACTAACAGATGCCTAGGCTCAAAATAATGATTATTTTAAAAATGAAACCGATATCTTTATTGTAATTTTAAGCAGAGAAAGAAAAAATTTTCAAAAAAACTTTATGTGGACTTTATATAGACTTGTTTTATTTTTAATAACAATGGAGTAGATTCTATTGTAGAAAAAAGTTTAACATGAGAATTCCACTTTGTTCTTTCTTTAAGAAGAGTAAGTTATAGTCTAGAGCTAGCAAATTTATCCAGAGCAATAGTTGTCAACATTTAGGGATTACCTGAGAAGGTGTAAATAATAGGGAACTTCTCCCCAGAAAACAACATGATTACACATACATAGTTTTGCATATAATTTCAGGGATAAAGAGATTTCTGGACTCCCAAAGCCTACCCATGGGTCAGCTTAAGAGACCAGAGAGACTAGGAAAAGACTTATTCATGTGTCTGATGATGCTAATGAAACTGCATATGTTTATCCCACCCAACCAAGAAATAAAGCTCTATGCAGACTACAATAATTATAACAGAAGTGACAGACCTAATACAATATGTATATTCTATAGCATAGAGCATATAGTTTTCACCCAGAATAAACAAATTTAGGCAAGAAAGGAATTGACATCAGTGTAGAATTTTCCATAGGAATACTAGCCAAAAACTTCTTTTCAGAATTTGCATTTTCTATTGAAAAATATAAAATATGATATCTAATGTATAAAATGAGTAGAAAAAGAGAAAGTCTTCAGGTTATTATAAATGATTACTGGAAATTTTCAAAGTTCAGATTACATAAACATAAGATGAAAATGAAAACAGCATTCAAAAATAGTAATTTAAGAGATTGTGGGGTGCCTGGGTGGCACAGTCAGTTGAGTGACTGACTTTGGCTCAGGTCATGATCTCATGGTTGGTGAGTTCAAGCCCTGCATCAGGCTAGCTGCTGTCAGTGCAGGGCCAGCCTCTGGTCCTCTGTCTCCCTCTCTCCCTCTGCCCCTCCTGTTTGCTCTCTCTCTCTCAAAATTAAATAAGAACATAAAAAAAATTGCAAGTCCATTATCAGAGCATTTATATTTCACAATCTGATGGAAATCAGGAGAACAGCCAGAAATATATGAACCATGTGAAAGCATTACAGATTACTCTTGCCTTCAGTACAAGTATAGAAGTTTCGCTAAAAGCAGACAATCTTAAAAATTCAGTTAGATAGTCAATATGAGTGTTGGAAAACAAATTAAACCTGTGCATGAATCCTTTCTTCAACATCATCACAATTGGTCACCCTACCTCTATTTGAACATTTCTCTATGCTTGAAAACTCAACAGGGCAGCACATCCTATTCTCCAGGAAGTTCTTATAGTTAAACAGCCTTAAACTGAGCTAAAAGCCATTTCCACATAACTCCTATCCATTGGTCTTCCTCCTTTCCTCAGGGGCCACAAATCCAATTTATCTCCAGCCCATTTTAGAACTATTAATTATCCTAAGTCATCTTTCCAGGCCAACCTACCTCAGATCTTTCCATCATTTTTCATAAATTAAAGTTGTCAGTATGTTCCCCATTCTATGAACTCAAATTTGTGAATGCCCATTTTAGAGTGAGTACCTAGAACTGAATGCAATATATCAGAGATAATCCAGACAGAAAAGTGGAAATGAAATTAGCCTAAAGGTAAATCTATAAAAGAAAAAAAAGGTAAGCAAATAATAAGTATTTAATAAATGAGTAAATAAAACTATTGATTCATATTTATTTTGTAGACAAGACTGTCCCATATGAATGAAGTAAAATTATGTTTTCTTGTCCTAAGTATTAGTGATGGCATTTTAAAAAGTTAAATGTAGTACTTCAATTTATTTCAAATAAATTTCATCTTGTCAGATACAGAAGAGCTTTGCAGCATATAGAAATCATTTCAGATGCTGATTCTTCACTCAATATATTTTTTTATACTCCCAGATTCATGCTTTATGCAAATTTAGCAATAATTACTTGTACATTAGCATTCAAAGCAGTGATAAAAATCTTAAACTCAACTGTATACTGAGATGCCACCAGAGACCTATTTCCTATAGGTTATCAATGATATAATTAGTAGGACCTTTCAGGTATAATTGTTCCACTCATTAAGTATCCACGTAATTTATTATCAGTTTCCACACATGTTTTTTCCACAGGATATAATTTTGAAAAGTGTCAAATTGTTACTCACATCCAAATTTGCTATATTACTTTTTTCTACCACTTTAGTAACTAACTGTATCACACACACAAAGAAAATTCTATCAAAGTGTGCCTTTTTGGTAAACCCAGCCCACCCTTCAGGAAGTTATTTCCTCTCTAAATACTCACATCTATTTACTTTTTAAATCTATCTTCAAAGCCTGTTGGACTAAAAATTTCACTCTCTTTTTTTAAAGTTTATTTTTGAGAGAGAGAGACAGAAAGGGAGGGACAGAGAGCAAGCGGGAGAGAGAGAATCCCAAGCAGGCTCTGTGCTGTCAGCTCAGAGCCCAACACAAGACTTGATCCCGTGATCCGTGAGATCATGACCTGACTGAAATCAAGAGCCAGACACTTAGCTGACTAAGCCACCCAGGTGCTCCCAAATTCCCCTCTTTTGGATAGCATCTCTGGGTCTTCATTATACTCATTTTGACAATTCAAAGGCTTTTTTCTTTACACTGAAAAAGCACTTCACTTTTTTTAGGAATGATTTATTCTGCCATTGATAGTAAGAATTACATATCATTTTTCAAGACTATATACAGCAAATAATACAGGGATTATAGTACCAAGCTTCAGCAAGTATTCACAATGGTATTACTGGTAATCTTTACTAATTCAGAGTAAAAGAATCACCTGTTCTGCTCCAAATCTTCTAATTCCAAGACTTTTTTTTCCAGTGCTATCTGGGCACTGTTATCTTACTTTTTGATTCAGATCCTTTATTATTAATTTCTCTTTATAATTAATCAAAGTACATTCTTCAAGAACTGACTTTTCATCAGTTGATCAATTCATTCATTCAACTGATATTTATCAGACATCTGCTCTTCCTGGACACTGTTCTAGGCTCTAACTGCAGAAAAAGACAAGTCAAATTCCCTCCTCTCCAACTTATATTTTAGTGGAGAGTTTGCCTTTTGCACTCATCAGAGATAATGATAAGCACCATGGAGAAATACAACAGGAGGGTCACACAGTAGGGATGAGAGTGGAGCTCTTTATTTAAACCAGAAGACCACTCTGCAGAGATGGCATGTGAGCTGAGAACCGAATGAAAAGATGGAGTAAAGGATGTAGAGATTCGGGGGAAGAAGTTTCCAAGTGAAGGAAAGGACAAGTAAAAAGAAAGTTTGGCATATCTAAAAGGAGAAAAGAAAGATGATTCACCTGGAGTATATTGGAAATGAAAGTGAGCCATAGGTAATGTGCAAATCAGATACAGTCATATAGACCATATTAAGTATATGTTACTTTATTCTAATCCTATTACATAGAAGGGTGTTAAGCAGAATAGTGATATGACCTGGTCAGTAATATGCTATGATTTAATTATTACAGAACCATTATGAAGGCTGGATGAAGAATAGAAGAATGCAAAAAAAGCTAAAAGGCTTGGTGGGTATAGAACTATAGAGAGAAGGGGTCAGATCTGGAATGTTTCTGAAGGTACTGCTAGCTTGATTACAAAACAGATATGGGTGTGAGGAAAATAGAGGATCCAACAAGGCCTTCTAAGTGTTTGACCTAAGTCACTTGGTGATAGATGTTGCTATTATTGAGATAGTGAAGACTGAGAGTTGGAAATATGCATAAGAAATCAAAAGTCCTATTTTGGATGCATTTAATATTGATATCCCACTTATACACCTGGCAAATATTTCAAATAGAATTTGAGTTCAAAAGATGTCTAAAACATCAACATAAAAATGATAATTTAAGTTACCCAGGATTACATGAGGTGAGCATTCAGATAGAAAAAGAGGAACTGGGAAACAAAACTTAGAGAGCAAAGAAGGAGAAACCAGCAAAGGGTACCAAGGTGATGAGTGGCAGTGGGGTAGAATGAGACCCACAGAGGGTGGTATCCCAGAGGCCTGGGGATGACAGTGTTTCAAAAAGGGCAGGGTCAAGTGATAAAGCTACTGAAAGGCTGAGTAAGATGAAGACTAATAGTTGAGCAGTGGGTAAAATGGAGGCCCAAGGTGGTCTTGACGAGGGTTGTTTCAATGCAATGGGGGAACTAGGATCAGAAAGGATTGGGTTAAAAAAAATAATTGGTGAGGAGAGAAGGTAGTAAGTGCCCCTTTATCTGATTTGCTCCACAAAATACTGACTGTGAATGTGGGATCCTCTAGGTCTTTGTTGCCAGTTCAGTGCTCTCTGCATATTATTCACCTGGTGGATTAAAGAAGGGGAATTTTAGATGTGATTATATAGTATGAGTTAGTTCCTGCCTAAACTCTGAAATGAAAATTATGAAGATTATGCAGAATTATATGTTTACATATGTAACTTGTTTGTTTTACTTCTATACCTATATATTTACATATATGCTTGGTTGTTTTACTTGAAATAAAAACAAATATTCTCTAGATTATTTATCTCAAGTACGACAGGCATCACACAAACCAGAATTTTAGTACCAAGCAAATACTACTAGTAATATTATTCAGTCCGTAAACCACAAGGTATTTAATTGTATTAAGAATATCGGGGATTATGTTGTCATGTTACTATCACTAACCAAATTTACTCACATTACTTTTCTATAACAAAAAATTTTTTTTTGCCTAAAACAAAACTATAATGCAATTCCCAGACTCTCAGTCTGCACCAACACTTTATTAATTGTGGAATTCACATCTATACATGAAGGTACATGGCATAATTAATAAACTAGTGAGGAAGTCATGTGGAATCTAAGTCTACCAGAATATCTTCCCTCTTTAAGCAATCCCAATAATTATTGAAAAATATTGTTAAGAACAAAGTACTGCAAAAAATGTTACTGATATTAGTTAATAATGGCCAATATGAACACTTATTATTTAAGTCACTATTCCTAAAAATATCGATATGTTTAATCCTTAGAACAAACTTATAGAGTAGTACTATTATCATTTCCATTTTAAGGGTAAAGAAATGTAGGCACACTGAGTTTAGTAACTTGCCCAAGTCACAAGTATGGTTATTGCGGCTACACACCCTTGGGTCTTAATGACCTTGCTATATTATTGAAGAGTCCTTTCTTACGAAGAAAGATAGGGGTGACATCAGCAAGATGGCAGAGTAGGAAGCCCTGAACCCTCCTCTCCCACAGAAGCAAGCCAATTCAGTAACTTCCAAGTTAGACTGACCTGGGAAACAGAAAGGAGAACAGATTAGGTAACATACTGAAAATGCAGGCACTAAATGAAAGCTCTTGCGAAAACTGAAATGTCTGACCTGCCACCTCTCCCCTCCCAGTTCCAGAATGCCAACAATCATGCTTATACTATATTCACTTTCCTATCTATACTTAGCTCCACCTCAAGCAGGAGATTCAAAATCTCTTGTCTGAAAAATTAAACTATCTAAAGAAACACCTACAGATACTGACATCCAGGGCTTTCCAACAGAAAACTGGAGATCGTTCACCAAAAGCAAGCTCTGCCCAGTCTCCAACCCCTGCCAGTGCACACAGAGTTTGTCATCAGCTTATTAGTGGCTTAGTTCTAAATTACAATTAGTGGCCAAGGCTACCAGACATTTGGGAAAGGCTCTAACAAGTATAGATTGCTATTTAAAACACACAAAACTAAACAAAACAAAAACACATTCAGAGAAAACAAAATAGCAAAAGCTAAAATAACTAAAAAGCGTAATAAAAATTCACGAGAGGATTTGGAATGTATAATAGAAGAAATCCTTCAAAGGTGGAGGGGAGATCAAGATAAAAAATAAAAGAGAGCATTAATCTAGAATGTAACTATTAAACCAATAGGAATTTCAGAAAGAGAAATAGAAAGAAAGGGAACCATTAAAAGAATGAGAAACTAATATTTTCCAAAACAACTTCAAGACTCTAAGAAAATGTCTAACCAAAGGCCCAAATAATTTTAAGAAAATTAAACTAAAAAAACCCTATATTGAGACACATTATTATACAATTTCAAAATAATAATACAGCCCTAAAAGCTTCCCAACAGAGAAGCAATGTCATACAGAAAACATAAAAGTTGCCAATCTCTTCAGAGTTTTCAAAAGCAACACTACAAGCTAGCAAAAGACAAAGCCATGCTTTCAAAATTCTGAGTGAAAATGAGATTCAGTATAGACCTCTTCCCCTATTTAAACTACCAGTGAAGTAGTGAAGTGAGTAAAGACATTTTTCAAATTTGTTTTTAACATTTATTTATTTTGAGAGACAGAGAGAGGCAGAGTATGAGCAGGGGAGGGGAAGAGAGAGAGAGACAGAGAGATACAGAATCTGAAGCAGGCTCCAGGCTCTGAGCTGTTTGTTAGCACAGAGCCCGAAGCGGGGCTCGAACTCAAGAACTGCAAGACCATGACCTGAGCTGAAGTCGGACGCTCAACCGACTGAGCCACCCAGGCGCCCCAAAGACATTTTTCAATATATAAATCTTTGCATATTTATGTCCCATGGGCTTATTCTCAAGAAACTACAAGAAAAACATGTGCCACTAGGAGAAGAGTAAACCAGGAATGAGAAAAATTAACACAAGAACTAAGTGGCAAAAATTCCCAAGACAAATGCTAGGCAACTGCCAAAAATGGAAACCCTTTAGGCTGGAAGAGGAGGTCAGAGAGTTCCAGGAACATGCCTTCAGAAAGTTAATTGAACTGATAAATCTTTTAACAGACAATCCAAATGGAAATTTGGATTGGGAAATATTTTACAGAGAAGATGTGCAAATGGTTATTCTAATAAAATAATGGGGCAGTTATTAAAAATATCACATAAGAAAATAAAATCATAGAAACTGTTTGGAACAAAAATGGATGATGTTTAAATTGTTATGTCAGTGGCAGTAAATATAGTTTTATCTAACAATTCATCTGTAATTATATTGGAATGATATGGTTAGATGAAAAGGAGGCCTGAGTTAAAATACTCATGTAACATAAAATGAAAAAAAAATAGATACTAAAATTGATTAGTCAATTGAAAAGATGGAAAATGAGATAATAGCATAGGATTATCACTTACTATACTGGTAAATCCCAAGGAAACATCTAACAGGATAGAAGATGTTTGCTTCTGGAGAGATGTGGTGAGGGGTAGTACTGGTTGGTGACCAGGACTGTTATTTTTTACTATAGTGCCTGTAGTACAAAATAATTTTTTAATTAAAAAAAATTAAATTTAATGGCTTTTTTTTTCTTGCTTTAAAGCAGCCCCTTTCGGGCATCTGGGTGGCTCAGTTGGTTAAGCGTCCAACTTCAGCTCAGGTCACCATCTCACGGTTTGTGGGTTCGAGCCCTGTGTTGGGCTCTGTGCTGACAGCTGAGTCTGGAGCCTGCCTCAGATTCTGTGTCTCCTTCTCTCTGTGCCTCTCCCCTGCTCACACTCTGTCTCTCTCAAAAAAAAAGAAAGAAAGAAAGAAAGAAAGAAAGAAAGAAAGAAAGAAAGAAAGAAAGAAAGATCAAAAAAACCTTAAAAGCAGCCTTATTCTTATACTTATAGCTGATAAGGATGATACATATCAAAGGCCTTGGGCTGTCAGCTAAAACACTCAAAAGAGCAAATTATTCAGCACCCACTATGAGACTACCCAATGTGATCAGTGCTAGTTTTCTCAAAGCAATATTACCCTAACTTGCATAGTTACTGCGTGTAAGTAAAAGTCTCTAAGAATTTAACTAAATTGACACAACAAATTCCACTGAAATTTAGTCATTTAAAATACATAAAATATTCTATAGAACTAGACCCACAAACGTATGGCCAACTCATCTTTGACAAAGCAGGAAAGAACATCCAATGGAAAAAAGACAGCCTCTTTAACAAATGGTGCTGGGAGAACTGGACAGCAACATACAGAAGGTTGAAACTAGACCACTTTCTCACACCATTTACAAAAATAAACTCAAAATGGATAAAGGACCTAAATGTGAGACAGGAAACCATCAAAACCTTAGAGGAGAAAGCAGGAAAAGATCTCTCTGACCTCAGCCGTAGCAATCTCTTCCTCGACACATCCCCAAAGGCAAGGGAATTAAAAGCAAAAGTGAATTACTGGGACCTTATGAAGATAAAAAGCTTCTGCACAGCAAAGGAAACAACCAACAAAACTAAAAGGCAACCAACGGAATGGGAAAAGATATTTGCAAATGACATATCGGACAAAGGGCTAGTATCTAAAATCTATAAAGAGCTCACCAAACTCCACACCCGAAAAACAAATAACCCAGTGAAGAAATGGGCAGAAAACATGAATAGACACTTCTCTAAAGAAGACATCCAGATGGCCAACAGGCACATGAAAAGATGTTCAGCGTCGCTCCTTATCAGGGAAATACAAATCAAAACCACACTCAGGTATCACCTCACGCCAGTCAGAGTGGCCAAAATGAACAAATCAGGAGACTATAGATGCTGGCGAGGATGTGGAGAAACGGGAACCCTCTTGCACTGTTGGTGGGAATGCAAATTGGTGCAGCCGCTCTGGAAAGCAGTGTGGAGGTTCCTCAGAAAATTAAAAATAGACCTACCCTATGACCCAGCAATAGCACTGCTAGGAATTTATCCAAGGGATACAGGAGTACTGATGCATAGGGGCACTTGTACCCCAATGTTCATAGCAGCACTCTCAACAATAGCCAAATTATGGAAAGAGCCTAAATGTCCATCAACTGATGAATGGATAAAGAAATTGTGGTATATATACACAATGGAGTACTATGTGGCAATGAGAAAAAATGAAATATGGCCCTTTGTAGCAACGTGGATGGAACTGGAGAGTGTAATGCTAAGTGAAATAAGCCATACAGAGAAAGACAGATACCATATGGTTTCACTCTTATGTGGATCCTGAGAAACTTAACAGGAACCCATGGGGGAGGGGAAGGAAAAAAAAAAAAAAAAGAGGTTAGAGTGGGAGAGAGCCAAAGCATAAGAGACTGTTAAAAACTGAGAACAAACTGAGGGTTGATGGGGGGTGGGAGGGAGGGGAGGGTGGGTGATGGGTATTGAGGAGGGCACCTTTTGGGATGAGCACTGGGTGTTGTATGGAAACCAATTTGTCAATAAATTTCATAAAAAAATAAATAAATAAAATAAAATACATAAAATATTATATGAAAATTATAATTTCATAATGTAAATAGGAAAGGTCCTTTGTCTCTCATCAGATTTATCATTTATAACTTTAATGTTTAATGTTCAATTTACATAATATTTACATATATTTTATGACCTTAAGGAAACATAAAGAAAAAAAATGTTTGGCCTTTCCACCCAAAAGCAAATTTGACTTGGAAAGACACTATGTTTTTCATAAACAGCTTAATGAGACATTTTGCATGTCATGCATACAACACAGATACTGTGAACTAATGGTTCTGGATAGTAATCCTAATATCCATCTGTTAGTATGTTAGTAGAAAACAATCTCAGAATGTTTGGGCTCTATTTTAAGTGATGAAGAATTGAAACTTGGGACAAATTTTGAAAAAAATTTAATGGTTTAATGTCTTGTGCATCAAAATAGCTAAAGAGGCTTTTAATTGATTTTTAAGAAAAATACTTTTTTCAGTTTTACTTCTTTGAACACCAAAACTTAAAGCGATAATCAAACATATGACTCTGCGGGCTTGGCAAATAAATTTACTTGGTTGCGCATGTTCATTCAGGTTGAGGCACTAACAAAGGCAGGTTTTTAAATCAGTTCAAAAATTTTTTTTCTATGAAATCCATGAGGACGTTTTAGTGCTCTTAAAAGCTAGATTCTGATAACTGTGGTTGAACTTGCAGTAAAATGAAAAACTCCATATCCCGTTCTAACTCACTCTCCAAAGGCAATAGCCAATGGGGGGATGTGGTTGACTGTGTCAATAATGACCAAACTGCAGACAACTGAAATATCTTTTGATGTGGACTACATTTCAATTCAGTTTTTCTCTAAGTAATTTTTTTAAGGATTTGTATCAAGATGAGGAAAAAAAGTTTTCTGCCTTATATAGATTTCACTGAATCCAGCTAAAAGTTAAGCAAAATTCTTTCTTCTTATTCATCATAAGAGCTTAACTGTTATTTGGCCCCCAAGTGGCATATAAAGTCAAAGATAATTTTTAGCAATGACATAGCTTATAATTTAGATTAGAAAAAGGTAATTGCATTATTCCATCTCCTCTGTTTCTTCAAGGAAGAATTTAGTCCCTATTTTGCATTAAAAAATAATACCAGTACTTTCCTATCAGCAATTTATGTGGAAGTCTCTTTCTTTTTAAAAATACTCTGAACTCCATGTCAACCCATTTTAACACTGATTTGATTGGCTTCTAATATATGAAAATGGATTATCAATAATAAATATTCATGGTAATTATTAATATGTCATCTGAATTGGATAACTTTGGATTGACATTATAATTCTTAGCTTTCTGAGTTAGCTAATAATAAATAAGTTAGGAAATTTAATATATGCATACCTTGGTTTCCTGTTCCTATAATAAATCTTTATCTGACGGAAGCTAAGAATGATGTTCTGGGAAATATTGTGGAAAATTTACCTTGTCTATGTTTTGTAACCAATTTGGTTGATTCTAATCACTCATTACGTACTGGGAAGTTCTATAGATAATACGTTCACTTTTATAGGAGTACTACATTTTTAGCTATGGTAAAGAAAATTTGAAAATACCACTTTATCAATTAGTGGGTTGATTCTAGTAATAATTTTCTCTAAGGACAACCTAACTAAAAACTACAATCATGGCTTTTAAACATTGTTAACTAGATCTTTAAAAATATCGCATCTCGGGGCACATGCGTGGTTCAGTCAGTTGAGTGTCCGAATCTTGATTTTGATTCCAGTCGTGATCCATGGTTGTGGGATTGAGCCCGCATTTGGCTCCACACTGAGCATGGAGCCTGCTTGGGATTCTCTCTCCTATCTTCTCTCTGCCACTCTCCCACTTGCTCTTTCTTTCTTTCTCTCTCAATAAATAACTCAAAATAAATACAGCAACTTTAAAAAATAAAATATTACATTTAAAATAATAATAAAATATCAAATTTATCAGTACAGACTTTATATTCAAGTGCATTAACCCACAATAAATTGCACATGGATTATTGGCTGAAAAATTCAATTGTAGCTAGAATATCATCAGTTCAGTGTCATGAACCTGTGTCCTGAGAACTGACAACTAAATTTATATTCTTTTGTAAATTAGCTTGTACATATATTTTTAATAAGTTCTACTGTTTTTATTTTAAATTCATCAACACCTTTGAGAAATATCCAATGGAAATAAAAAGCTAAAATAAATACTTATCCAATTTTAAAAGAAACTTCTAAAAAACTTGGGTTTTTATTTCTATTGACTATGTCTCAAAAGCATTTTTTAAAAACTGGGGGCGCCTGGGTGGCTCAGTTGGTTGAGCGTTGGACTCTTGATTTCTGCTCAGGTCGATTTCATGGTTTATGGGTTTGAGCCCTGCCTCCAGCTCCACACTGGAGTGGAGCAACAGTGGAGCCTCCTTGGGATTTTGTCTGTCCCTCTCTCTCTTCCCATCCCCCACTTGTGCTCTAAACAAATAAATAAGTGAACAAATCAAACATCTGAAAGAACTTCTGGTTTTAAAATATTTGATCTCTCTCATCATTGTTTCCAGAACTTTGCTCTCAATGGTCTCCATTTTCTGTACATTTTCTGTGACAGATTATAAACACGACCATATTCTTTATTCTTCCCTGTATCTACAATCTTTGAAGGCTTTAAATATCTACCCTTGAATCTGAGCTGACTTTGTGGCTTGTTTTGGTAAATTAAGAGAGCAAAAGTAGTAATTTTAGCAGATCCACAACTAGACCTCCAGAGGCCCTGCATGCTTCCTTCTCTTTTGGAACTCTGTTTAGCCACCATATGAAGAAGCCTGGGCTGGTTTGTTGTATGATAAGAGACTGCATGGTTAAACTAGAGTTGAGTCAATCTAGTTGTCCTAACCAAGGCTCTAGACATATGAGAAAGTCCAGCCAACATCAGCAAAGTGACTCACCTAAGGATGCCTGAAGGAGCCCAGCCAAGAGAAATTGCCCAGCTGAGCCCAGCCTAGACCGCCATCCAGGAAAGTCAGGAGCTAAAGGAATGGTTGCTGTTTAATGCCACTAAGTTTTAAGGTGGTTTCTTGCATTATACTATATAATTAATGCAGTTAGGCATTGCAAAGTCTAATAGATTTGGGCTACAAATTGATATATCACTATGAAATGTGATTCTCTAACATATGCCTTTCATTTAAGAATGATTCCTGTGTGAAGCATCAATAAGATACGTCTTCTCTTGTCAATATCTAGAATTATGCATGCTACACAATGCTGTAATTGTTTTACTGAAACCCAGAGGGTCATTCTCCTTCTATTACTCACTCATTCTCTCTTCCTTTTCATTTCTGTCTATTCTACTCTCTTTCTCCACTCATAACAATGCATAGCCAACTCATGGCTCAAATGACTCAAACTAATGATAGAGATAGTTTATTCCTCCTATTGGCAAATTAGGTTATTTACTGACTTATGTAGAAATCTGTCAAAACACCAATTTCCAGACTTTCTCTCCATCATTCGGTGCAAGATTTTAACAATGTGCCACTTTTTCTATTTTGCCTTCCATTGTTCATTAGGGATTTAATAAAATGTTAAGAAATGATGATGGAAAGTTCCAATGGTTTTCCATTATTTTCATTTAGTAAAACAATCTGAATGGAACAGAGATTGCCACTCTGCACTTCAAATAGTTTTTCAGCAATTTCTATATAATTGCATTGCCTGAATGTACTAGACGTCTCAGAAACTATTTACTTCTTTGAGACATATTTCAGAACACGCACTTTTTAGTTAATCTGTGTTTTCCATTGAGTTTTTAAACACTTAGTTACATCAATATGCTATTATAAACAATGGAATCTCAAAACTAGTATGCAATTTAATATAAGATTATGTTATGACTTCAATCATATTTTACACATATATTTTCTTCATATGTATCTCCATTATTTGAGGAATCAAACTGACTTTTCCTAGCCATGATTTGCAATATTTGTTTGCTAAATGAAACTAAATCATAGGATTTAAATAATGGATGGCTGGCCTAGTGCAAATATTCTAAATGGCTGCCATGAGTTGCAGTTTAAAAGAAGAAGAACTCATATTTGAATAGGTTAATTTATCTAACAAAGATTTTTGAGTACATAGATTACTGGGGATACAAAGCCAGAAATTTATTTTTTCTTTGAGATGCTCACCTTGTGAAAGAAGAGACAAAACACATGAACAGAAAATCCTATGTCATGGTATAAGAAGATTGAATAAAATTAATCAAGAGTAAAGAGAATGGAGTAACTCTCCTGAAAAAGTTAGTAAATCTTCACAAAAGAAGAAACTTTAGAATGGATTAATTCTTTGATTTGTCAGCCATAAGGGAGAGGGAAAAGGCACAGATATATAGGCAGAGGAATTGTTTTAATCACCTTCCATTCACCCCATTGGTCACAGAGTGAACAACTAGGGGCTGTGGCAGGCAGGCTTTGTTGTATCAAGAGGGTAAGGTACTCCTCGGGGTTCCTGCAGGACAGTATCGTCAGCTTGTTTGAATGATTTCATGGCTACTACTCAGGGATAAGGAAAACTACATCTAGTCCCTTGATAATATGGTTGTTTAGCCAGAGAACCTTATCTGTGGGAACAGAATAAGGAGGGCAACTTGCAGTTAGGTCATTAGAGACCTTCCTGATTTTACCAGATGTCAAGTCAGTACATAATTTTGAGTCTTTATGTCTTATACCACAGGAAAAGAATGTAAAAGTGATAGAATTCTGAATATCCTTGATGTTTTATACAAATGGTGAGAAGTTCTGTATTAGGACATGGATGGGTAGAAGGTGACAAGGACGGAAAGTTTGCACATATATTTGGTATCTCTGACAGATTTTTAGGAGAATAGCTATTCTATCTTATTCAAGATTGTGTACCCACAACCTAGAAAGATACTTGACACATACATTTCAAAAAGTGATTTGAGGGGCACCTGGGTGGCTCAATCAGTTAATCATCCAACTTCATTTCAGGTCATGAGCTCCCTGTTCGTGGGTTCGAGAGCCCCATGTTGGGCTCTGTGCTGACAGCTCAGAGCCTGGAGCCTGCTTCAGATTCTGTGTCTCCCTCTCACTCTGCCCCTTCCCCACTCGTGCTCTGTTTGTCTCTCTCTCTCTCTTTCAAAACTAAATAAAACATTAAAAAATTTTTAAGGTGATTTGAATGAATTAATAAAATAATAGTTTGTGGTAAGACTTCTGTGGGTATTGAGATATACAAATAAATAAAACCTGGCCTTCACTTACAGGTATTTTGTCTGGCAAAGACAGAACAAAAATATAGTCAAATAAGTTAAGTTGACTATTAAAATTATACTCAAGTATTATGTTTGGGGCAGATTTTAAGGACTTCATGGGCTAAATTACAGTTAAGATTTAATTCTCTAGTCAAAGGAGAGATGAGACAGAATTTTAGAGATAATCGTGACACAAGTGTATTTGTTATTTAAGTGGCAAGCTCTGATGGAAAAGGGGCAGTGTGAATGAATTGGGAAGAACCTGAAGGTTGAGACCATAGTTATACCAGTCAAGAAGAGACATTATGGGGTGAAGTAGTATGGGGCAAATGATATATTTGAGATAATTTCAAATTTCTGTGACACAGAGAACATACAGAAAAGTGGTGATTGACATATAGGAATCTACCTCCTAGAATATGAGCAAAGAAAAACTGATCTGACTAGAAAGATCTCAGAGTTTTTTATTTTGAGGCCCAGTGTAAAAGAATGCAGGTATGAACATTGTAATACTTGGATAATGAATATAGAGCAACAGAACTTTCCATTTCAAGGTACAGAATGCCTAGCAGGCAAGTATTTGTGCCCTTAGCAAAAACCAAAAACACTGTGTTTATTTTTAAAAAGAAAGAAACTGAGTAGGAGAACATGCATTTTGCCTTAGCAAATGCCCGCAATCTGAAATGTGAGATTTTCCCAGTCCAGCCTCGCACCAACTCATGTAAAAGCCTGTAGGAGATAGGAGATAGACACCAGACAGCACCTCTACTAAAATCATTTTGAATTACAAATGCACATGCAAGAAATACAAAACACTAAAGATAAGTCATACTATAAGTGAAAAGATTAAAATAAAACAAACATAGCAAACAAACAAACAAAAAACAATGACTGCAGATCCAATAATGACAATCCAGGAAACAGAAAATAATTATTTAAAAGGGTCTTAAAGTCTTTTATGAGAAATTCTACAGTATATCCACAAAAACAAAGACAAGGTGTAGGAAGTATTTAAGAAAACAAGAAAGAGCTAAAAAAAAAGAAATATTGTCAAATAAAAATTTAATTTAAATGTTAAAACATAGGGGCACCTGGGTAGTTCAGTCTGTTGAGCGTCTGACTTCAGCTCAGGTCATGATCTCATGGCTTGTGAATTCAAGCCCCGTGTGGGGCTCTGTGTTAACAGTTCAGAACCTGGAACCTGTTTCAGATTCTGTGTCTCCATCTCTCTCTGTCCCTCCCCTGCTCACACTTTGTCTCTTTTTCTGTCATAATAAATAAACATTAAATTAAAAAAAATTTTGATGTTGAAACATAAAATCAAGAAAGATTACAAAATGGAAAATACAAGTTTAAAAGGATTTTCCAAAGATGAATAGGCCCAACTGAGGAGTCCAACATCAAAATAATAATGTCAGAAGGAGAATACTGAGGGAAGAAGATTTCAACAAAATAATACAAAAGATTATCCTAGAATTGCAGTTGATATTATATGAGTCTTTAGATTAGAAATGCCCACTGTGTAACTTGTAAATTAAATAAAGAAAATAAAGACAACAAGACTGATTTCATCTCCTTGGGATATATATCTAGAAGTGTGATTGTTGGATCATATGGTAGTTCTATTTTTAATTTTTTGAGCAACCTCCAGACTGTTTTCCACAATGGCTGCACCAGTTTGCATTCCCACCAACAGCACACCAGTATTCTCTTTTTGCCACATTTTCACCACCACTTGATATCTCTTGTCTTTATTGTAGCCATTCTAACAGGTATGAGGACATATCTCATTACGGTTTTGATTTGCATTTTCATGATGATTAGTTATGCTGAATACCTTTTTATATACTTGTTGACCATTTGTATGTCTCCTTTGGAGAAATGTATATTCAGATCCTTTGCCCATTTTTTAATTGAGTTATAGGAGAGCTCCTTATATATTTAGGATAGTAACCTCTTAGGTATATTGTTTGCAAATATTTTCTACCATTCGGTAGGTTGTCTTTTCATTTTGCTGTTTCCTTTCTTGTTCAGAAGCTTTTCGTTTGATATATTATAATACTACATTGGTCTATGTGTCTGTTTTTATGCCATTTCCACACTGTTTTGATTATCATTAGCTCTGTCACATAATTTGAAACCAGGAGTATTTTTCCAGCTTTGTTCTTCCTGCTCAAGTTTGTTTTGGTGATTAGAGATGTTTTGTGGTTTCATATGAAGTTTTGGATTGTATTTTCTATTTCTGAAAAAAACAATGCCATTGGAATTTTGATGGGGATTGCATATACAGTAACCTAAAAACTAAATTAGAAAGTTAGCCACCAACAATAATCCTTATGTAATGTTACAAGATACAAGAATGAAGGAACCGGTGTTTATATGTATACCACATAATAAACAAGGAAGGCAATACATATAGCTGTAGCAATCTCATTTCTGTAACTAGCCATAAGGCTGTGGTTGATATAACTTCCTTCTTCCACAACACATTCCATATTCCCTTGGCAGTAAGTCAGAACTTTAGTCAGTTGGAATTCTTTCCCTGGTCATCCCTAAAGGGTCTGAAACCTCAGTAGCCCTGCTCATTTTGGATTACTGTATTTTTCCATTGATTTTTATTAATAGATATGGCACCCCAAAGGATTCCCTGGGTTCCAGATATTCTCCTCCCTGCCCACTTGTGTAGCAACATGATTTCCCTTGATGACTTGAACCAAACACCTCAGCCAACATCGTAATTCCCTAAAGTGTCAGTCTCAACTTACAATTTAAATGGAATCATTTAACTTCCCTAGGGGAAGTTTTTTGTTTGTTTTGTTTTGTTTTGCTTGTTTTGTTTTTGCCTTGGGAACTAAGATCTCTAAATTAGCAAAGTTCAGGGGCGCCTGGGTGGCTCAGTCAGTTAAGTGTCCAGCTGCTGCGGCTCAGGTCATGATCTCGTAATTATGAGTTTGAGCGCTACATTGGGCTCTGTGTTGACAGCTTGGAGCCTGGAGCTTGCTTTGGATTCTGTGTCTCCCTCTCTCTCTCTGCCCCTTCCCTGCTTTCGCTGTCTATCTCTCAAAAATAAATAAACATTTTTAAAATAAATAAATAAATTAGCAAAGTTCAAAGTTGCAAGGATGCAGCAAAAGTTCCATAAATAGATTATTAAGTATAATAGTGAAAGGAGTTATTCCCATTTGCACCCTGGAGAAGGAATAAAGCAGTTGGCTTTGATCAATTTTTTCTGTTAATTGTAGGAATCAAAGGGGAATAACTTGAAGGAGAGAAAGAAGATAGGCAATGTGGTCTATTAACATAAACAACCTGATTTTTGGTTCTCCTAGTAAATAAGCTAATAGCATTGGCTAGGAAGAGAATCTTTTTCTGGGGGATATTTTTACCAGGATGTTCTTATCTCTAGTTTAGAATTGTTTATGGTACAAAAATTTATGAATTCATGAGTCATGGATTGGCTGAAAATGACACATAAGCCTTAGTACAGTATCAGGTGGAAAATGGAGATACTACACACTCTAAACATTCTCTGCTATGTTATAGGAACTGCTTACCTCATTGGAAACATCATCTATTTCTCTACGCCATGAAGAATATGCCTGATGCTAGAAAGAATAACTTAGGAACCACACAGAATATAACAGACTTTTTCTGCTACATCTGTGGCTTTTGATTCCTTGTAACCTTAAAATTATTAGTAAAGCATGTTACTGAGTAAGATCTCTGATTAGTAGAAGCCTGATTTGAATTGAATTGAATTCAATCCTGTGTATTAGTTCTATGTCCTTGATTCTTGAACCCATGTATTATGGCCATGGGAGAAATAACACCATAGGTTGGTCACTAATTCAAAGATTATCTACAATCAACTCATAGATCTACATAAACAAGTTTGTTTTCAAGGTGGAAAGCTTTTGTAGACATTTGTAGACATTTCTAAATGAAAATTTGTAGACATTTTCTAAATGAAATAAAATTAAATTTATAATATATTAAACTGGAAGATATTGGATAAACTAGTAAAACTCAACTGCCATCCTACTTCCCTGAAATCAATGTAAAAAAAATAGGAGAAGCACAATATATCTTCTGAGCAGAGAAAGTAGCTGACAGCAAGTTCTGTGCCCTAGGACTTGACTCTGCTCGAATCCTCTGGGATTATTTTATACCAACCTGTCTAAAAATGAAGACCCTGAGATTATTGAGGCAAAACCAAATGGCAGGTATTCAGATTTTGATAAATGGTCACCTGTCACCCATCAATTCTTTCTAGGAGCAATACATGGGTTAGGTTAAGAGTCTGTTGATATGTTCAAGCATCCCTCAGGGTAAAACCTGTTTCTTATAAATGAATGGATAGCTCACAGGAGTCATGAATAAATTGACCGATTTAGTAATCATGTGATATATGCACATGAAGAACTATGGTTTAATCAGACCCATTGATTTTTTTAAAAAAATAATCAGTAGGTTTCCACTGAGAAATATTCACCAAAAAAATATTCCCAGTATTGTATTTGATTAGCCATAGTAACATATATCAACAATGACCTCTGTTTTTCTCAGGCAGTAGCTTTTACCTACAGTACATATACCTGAATGGGAGAAAGCTAGAGGAAAATTGTGTTACAGAAAGTGGTATAGCAGGACAGAGAGATCTGTCAATTGAAATCAATGTTGTTTGTAGACCTTGAGTGATTAGCTATCACTCAAGGATCCAAGTGTAGAAAACGAGTCAACAGTGCTTATATTGTCACTGATTCTACTGTCAAATCCAAGGCTAGCAAGTACAATTCCCTATAATGTACAGAAGAAAATATGCAAAGGATCTGACTCTGCCTTAAAGTTTAAGACAAGAAATAAACTTGTGCTTTAAAGAAAGAAGAAGTTTAGTCAGAAAATTAGGTACCTAAGCATTGCTGGAAGAGCCTAAGGAGCAGACTCTAGGCTAGACCTCTTGAACAACAACCAGAACAACATGGAACTGATTCCTTAAAGCCACCAACACACAGAAATTGATATCAAAATTCCACAATATCAGCCATGAACACTTTTCATACCTAGAAAAAAAAATGAAACTTGAAACTAGCCTCCAGAGTTTAGAAAGTACAGGCAAGGACCCTCATCACTGCTGACACTGATACACTGAAATTTGGAGGTGGCCACTGTGTTGTTTGCAAGCCAGCCCCAGGTTTCCAGGGACTTCCAGATAAGCAGTAAAGCCAAGGACATCAGGCATGTTCTCCACATCATGTCTGCCTTCCAAATACTATGAACGCATCTAAATAGCAGAAACCAATGCACAAAAAGAAACTAGTTGCCAAAAAAATGTGGGAAAGGTAGTTTTTAGCTTTCTAACTTTTCCAACTAATAGAATATAGAATCATGGTTGAGTCAGAAAATTCAAAGTGACCAAAAAAATATCCTAGGATGTTAGGAATTTTATGTATAAAAGAAAGAAAAATAAGCACCTCATCTTATTAAAAAAATATATAGGGGTGCCTGGGTGGTTCAGTCGGTTGAGCATCCAATTCTTGATTTCGGCTCAGGTCACAATCTCATGGTTCATGGAATCAAGCCCTGTATCAGGCTTGTACTTTCTCTCTCTCTCGGTCTCTCTCTCAAAATAAATAAAATTCTTAAAAAAGAAATCTAGCTGTGAGTTTTGGCAGATACTTATCCCTGGTCATAATTCCAATTCTGTCTTTTATTCTCTCAACCCGGTACCCTCTAATCTCTGCAGGGGTCTGATTCTGTGGCTTGTTATTTCTGCTGAGTCTTGCTCATGGTGGATTGGTGGATTATTTCTTCATACAAGAATGTATCACATTTTATTTACCTTTTCTCTTTTGATGAACGTTTAATTTGTTTTCAATCTGTCTATGTTGACATGTCCTTAGTTGTGCTAATCTCTTTTGCAGATACCTAGTAATTGCTGTTCACAGGATATACATTTTCAGCTTATAGTCTCTAAAATGGTTGCATCCATATCATTCCCATTAGCAGTGTGGGATTAGAGATGTTTCCAGAAAACTTCATCAATACTGGATATTGTCAGAATTTTACATCTTTTGTCAATCCTATGGGTTACAAAATAACTATATAGCTATTTTTAAGTTTGTATTGCCCTATTTTACAATAGTATCCCACATCTTTTCAAATGCATATGGCCATAAATTGTTATATGTTTTGTCCATATCTCTAGAAAACAAGAAATGTTTATTCACAGAACTGCATATTGTTTTCTAGTGAAGTTTCCAGTGTAAATATAGCTAGCTAGCATTGTTGATTGGAAACAGATCTATATGCCTTCTATTCCACACATGGAGATAGAAAGGTTGCAATGTTTTTACTTTGTACACAATCAATGTTAAGAATTTGTTTGGAAAGAAACATTCTCAAGTCTCCCCTTCCAAAATCTCAAAACCATTCTGTTTCCGAAGTAGCACCTGAGAATAATATCACAGTAGGTGTCAGGAAAAATAATTTGCACACCTATGCTTCTTGAGTGTTGTGTAAAAAACAAGTTCTATATGTAAAAAATAAGATTTTATTTTTAATAAGATTTTATTTTTTAAAAGTTATATAATGGTTTGGGAAAGAGAAATGGGTTTCAGATGCTTATAGTTTTCACCTATTTTCTCTCTTTAGAAACAAAAACTAATATCCTGAATTTTAGGCATCAAGGAACCATGTATCTTGCTAATGCCATATTACAAGATGTTAAAGTGTAAATACCAAAACTGAAGGTATTATTTGTTTCCAGTATTACATCAGATTCTACAAATGGATATTATAATTGTCTCAAAGATTTTGGAAAAGAATAAGAAACAGTCCCAAAGCAACAATCAGCTAGTCCTACATCAATTAACATAACCACAAACTAATTAGCTTTAATGTGACTGTCAGGACTATTTTCAGGCTGATTACTGAGAGATATCTGGTTACTCCAAATGTCCACACACTTTCAATGATTTACATAGTCACTTTGAGATAAAAGTGCTTCAATAGAACCTAAGAATTACAAATATTAAAACCATCAGAGAAATTATGTGAAGGCTCTCATCACCTGAAGAACCAAAATTATATATGAACAGAGTTATTTTCTATGACATTTAGTAAAATTAAAGGCTTATATTAGCTAAAATCCAGTATGAATTCATTTCTGTAACCAGCAAATAAACATTAAGAAATTTATTAACCAAGGGCCTTTTTATAGGTCTATTGTTAAAGGTAATTATTTGCTAGCTTAAACTCTGTACTTAGACTACTACTATTGTTACATTAATACATTTATTTTTTTTTATTTTTTTTAATGTTTATTTATTTTTGAGACAGAGACAGAGCATGAACGGGGGAGGGTCAGAGAGAGAGGGGAACACAGAATCTGAAGCAGGCTCCAGGCTCTGAGCTGTCAGCACAGAGTCTGACGTGGGGCTCGAGCTCACAGACCGTGAGATCATGACCTGAACCCAAGTCAGACGCTCAACCGACTGAGCCACCCAGGCGCCCCTACATTAATACATTTAGTAAGGCTTGATATCTGCCAGATATATTGGAAACATACAACTTTGTAGATGCTTGTGAAACTCAAAAACATTAGCTCTTATTGATAAGCAATAACAGTTGTAATAAACAAAGGACATTTAGTTCAAAGAGTAAATTAGTACACCTTATGAATAGGTAAAATCACATTTCTAATGAATTTTTTAAGAGTTGTTAACCCATATATGCTCCTTAGTCATAGTTATTGAATTCCCATTTATTCGATTACCTGTAGAAATTCCACAGATGTTTTGGTGAATGTGAATAACCTACTAAACTGTGACATGTAGCAAATACCTGTGTCCAAAAGCTGTATTGCTGAAGATGGCATTCAGGAAACACTGTTGCTAGGTAACAGATTGCCCTCCTCACTGCAGTCAGACATTTTGAAAGTCAATGTGAGACTATGAAAAAGTGTGTCAAGAAGGTAAAATATGTAACCAATATTTAATCATTCTACAAAAATGAAACCATGACATGATAATAAGCTGAATCAAAAGACTACATCTGCAGGTGGCTTTACAGTTTAAAAAGCATTTTTTCAAGAAACTCTGATTGCATTCTCATAACATCAGGCAAGAAGGCAGATATTACTATTATTCTCACCCTACAAATGAGGAAACCGTGGCCCAGAAAAGTCACACACTCATTTGGGTATAGGCACACAATTCAATCCCAAGTCTTTGGCATGTAAATCTAGTTATTTCTATTACTCATTTCTCAAGCATATGATTTATTTTTATTTTTATTTTTTTAGAGAAAGAGAGAGACAGAGCAGAGTGTGGGAGAAAGGCAGAGGGAAAGACAGAATCTTAAGCAGGCTCCATGCCCAGCCTGGAGCCTGATGCAGGGCTCTATCCCATGATCCTGGGATCATGAGCTGAACAGAAATCAACAGCTGCATGGTCAACCAACTGAGCCACCCAGGCGACCCTTAAGCCTAGATTTTTATGGTAAAACAAGCAGATATTACAATATGGCAGTTCCATCATCATTTATAAGTCCAGTTTGACATGGAAACAGTCTAAAAAAAAGCTTCACCAGATGTTGCTTCAAATGTAAAAAGTAATGAGTGGACAAGAACTCAATACACCAAAATAACCACTGTATCATAGAAATAATGTGAATGTTTATCATAACTGCATCCTCACACTAAACCTTCAAAAACTCTATTTTACGAACAAAGAAACTGAAGCTCATAGGAAGGAATTAGTGGTACTCTGACACTAGTAAGTGGCAGAGCTGAGGTTTGAACTGTCTAATACCAAAGTCAATGCTCTTTTCAAAATACCACAAGACTTTACAGAACTCAGTGGATACAATAAAATAGCAAGATTTAGATCTTTCCAGATAGCAAGAGGTATGTTACATGTGCCCTATACTGATACAGCACTGGCAATTAGAACTCACAGTGTGTGATCTATACAGACTTTAATTTACACCAATAGATAGTGAATAGATAGTGAAAGAATACAGTGTGTGTTATTTTTTGGAGCAAAACTCTATGCAACCAGTATTTCATTTAGACACCATGTTAATTACCTCCATCTTCCTTACATAATTTTAAAATAAGGCACAGTGACTCGTGTCTCAGTTAATTGTGAAATGCTTCTCCCACTTCTTCCCTTAGCCAGAGTCCAATCTCTGCTTCCATTCTGATTCACTGGGAAGAAATAAACTGATATCGACTCACACCTTTACCTAACATCCAGACACCTGGACTGAGATACATTTTGGTCTTTCTAGGTTTAGGATGTCTGGCCCACGTGGATTAAAAAGAACACAAGATTCAGACCAGGGGACACTGCTATGGATAGAAAAAAAAAGTAAAACTTTTCACTGCCTTTCAAGTTTATTTACATGAATATGCAATGAACCAATGGAACAGCAGAGTGGGTCAGACCACACATTGATATGCCGGTCCCTTACTTGTTCCTTCCAATTATCTTTGACAATTTCTATCACCAAATATTTTAATAAACATTTAAAATACTTGTGAACTTGTTTTTTATTTGAATATAGTTGATATGTAATGTACATTAGTTTCAGGTGTACCACATAGTGATTCAACTTCTCTATATGTTATGGATAAAGAAGATGTGTGTGTGTGTGTGTGTGTGTGTGTGTGTGTGTGTGTGTGTGTGTAGGAATGTTATGCAGTCATAAAAAAAGATGAGACCTTGCCATTTCTGACAACATAGATGGACCTAAAAGGTTTTATGCTAAGAGAAAAACAAATGTCATATGATTTCACTTATACTTCCGAACTTTTAATTCCCCAAAACTTTGGAACTGTGTGACAATATAAGGTACCTCCCTTTTTCCCCTTTCCATCCACTACTTCAAAATAGCATAATGAGTTTAGGACAGTAACTTAAGTTTAAATCTCATTATACACAAACTATAGCGGTAAGAATTCTACAAATATTACTGACCACACCTTTCCAATTAAAAAAAAAAACCCTAGTGACATTTAAGAATACAAAATGAAGTCAGTTAAGCGTCCAACTCTTGATTTAGGTTCAGGCCATGATCTCACAGTCATGAGACTGGGCCCTGAGTTTTAAACTTAAGATTCTCTCTCCTTCTGTAAAGATGTGGTACATACATATATACAACGGAGTATTACTCAGTAATCAAAGAGAATGAAGTCTTGCCACGTGCAGCAAAGTGGATAGGACTAGAATGGATTATGCTAAGCAAAATAAGCAGTCAGAAAAAGACAATTATCATATGATTTCACTTATATGTGGAATTTAAGAAACAAAACAGATGAACATAGGGGATGGGAAGGAAAAATAAGATAAAAACAGAGAGGGAGACAAACCATAGAAGGCTCTTAAATACAGAGAACAAATAGGGTTGCTGGAGGAGTGTTGTGGGGGGATGAGCTAAAAGAGTGATGGGCATTAAGGAGGGCACTTGTTGGGATGAGCACTGGGTGTTACAGGTAAGTGATGAATCACTAAATTCTACTCCTGAAACCATTATTACACTATATGTTAACTAACTTGGATTAAAATAAAATAAAATAAAATAAAATAAAATAAAATAAAATAAATTCTCTCTCTCACCCTCTCTCTCCCTCTGCCCCTCCCACTTGGACATGTGCCCTCTCTATTTCTCTCTCTCTTTCTCTCAAAAAAAAAAAAAAAAAAAAGAACAAAGTGAAGAAAAAGCCAATTACAATTACAAATAGCTGCCTGTTGCACTCGAACCGTCTGCTAGCTAGTAGTTGCTTTAACACTTGAACATTCAAACGTTAATCAACTACTCAACTTTGTAAGATAAATTTAGGCACATGTATTCAGCTGTAACTATAAAATACAGCCATAAATTGTTTTTACTAAAACTAATTTTGCTCATCTTTATTTTTTGGCAAATAACCATTTTCTTAGATTCACATATATTCAAATATTCATATTATTTTACCAAAGTTAATGAATCTATTCTATAGCTTTGAAAGAGAGCCTAGAGATTTAAGCAAAGGTACTGGCTTAAAATAACCATTTTGTAGACTTTACTCTGTATAGTTAAATTAATATATTTGCATATAACTTAATTTTTGGTCAATCATAACAGACTACTGTGAGACAGGAAATATGATATAAATAATTTCTGAAGAAAATATTTTCTATGAATATCTGCTTCCCGATCATATGCTAAACTTGAAATATTTATGTTCATATAGTTTCTTAATTTTTTTTAATGTTTATTGATTTTTGAGAGACACAGAGAGTGAACAGGGGCGGGGCAGACGGAGAGGGGGACACAGAATCCAAAGCAGGCTCCATGCTCCAAGCAGTCAGCACAGAGCACAATTTGGGGCTCGAGCTCACAAATCTGAGACCTGAGCCAAAGTCGGACACCCAACCGACTGAGCCACCCAGGCACCCCAATTCATACAGTTGCTTAAATAAATCACAATATTATTCATGTTGAGAGCTATTTAGTAAGAAGAGGAAATCATAACAGCTAATGTTTATTAGGCACCAGACACTATAGTAGGCAGTTTAAGTACATATCATCACATTTAAATTTCAAACCATCTCTTGCTACAGGTACTATTATTTGTCTTTTTTGATAGGCTTAAAAATGATAAGTAAATAACTCAATTTCACATTGCTAGTAAACAGAGCAATCAGAACTTAAAATAATCCCGGGGGCACCCGTGTGGGTCAGTTAAGTGTTTGACTTTGGCTCAGTTCATCATCTCACGGCTGGTGAGTTCGAGCCCTGCATTGGGCTCTGTACTGACAGCTCAGAGACTGGAACTAGCTTCAGATTCTGTGTATCCCTCTTTCTTTGTCCCTCCCTGCTCACACTCTGCTTTCTCCCTTACAAAAATAAACATTTTTTTAAATGTTTAAAAAAAAGAAATTAAAGTCATCCTAACTCCTGAGTTGCTGCTTTTAACTACCATGAATCATGTTTCCTATGGAGTACTTAGGAAGATTTTACAGTGGAAGAGATAGTTATTAACATTTTTACATTCTTGGCCACAGTATATTATATTTTCCATAGATTTCACAAAAGTTGTTTCCTATGCTATAAATTGCATTACAAGGTATGTAATTAGATAAATTAATACAATTCAACGCCTGTTTATTTGGGAAAATATATTTCCCCCATCACAGAAAACAGTTCCATTTCATTCTCAGATATTTTACATTTTCCATAATAATACTCTAAACTGCAACAAGTGTAAACACACAGCAGGAAACCACGCGCATTTAACTTCACTAGTAGCAATTATTACATGTTACTTCACACAACATTAAATGGAAAGCCTGTTAAGAAAGACAGATTATCTCAAAACAGACAGCCACATACATATCAATAAATTGTTAGACATCTTACACATTTTGATGGTTATTTCTTAAAAGTCAAGGACCGGTCCTTTCAAATGCCTCAGCTTGATCTCAAATTCTGTTTGGAAATACGTTGGATAAATCATATACTCCCAAAGTAATCACTTATGTTGCACCACGTTAAATATCTACTAAGAAAGTATAATATTCAATGATATAGAATTAATAACACACATTACTAAAAATGACAACTTGCATTTCTAATAGATCATTTTATGCTCCATCTTCTCACTAACTTAATTGAAAACAGTACTTCAACTTAATTATGTCACTATTTTAAAAGAAATGCCACTTAACTTCATAATATATATTCTGCATCACATTCTTTTAACCACATCGATAGTAGAATACAAGTCCTCAGGGGTGTACTTATAGAGGAAATAAGGTAGAGCAATTAGTGAAGCAAGGTTTTGTCACTGAAAATGACTTTAATACACATAAAGATGTTTCAGAAATGTGATCACAAGAATTGGGAGTTGAACCAAGTTCTTTAGAGAGAGCCAAGGTTCAAACCATGATGACCAAATAGCAACAAGATCAGAAATTAAGGAACAAGACAATAAGCCAAAAGTCAAGGCAAGAGTGAGAAGTGGAGAACTTTTGAGAAACAAAGATTAAGTAAACTTGGTATTCAGGGCTAGAAATTAAAATCAGCACCAGATGAAATGTATGCCATAGTCAGATTATGTTCAAAAACTTTGGGTTTTATTTATTTATTTATTTTGAGAGAGAGAGATAGCATGTGTGCATCTGTATGTGCATGAGTGGGGGAGGGGCAGAGAGAGGGGGAGAGAGAGAATCCCAAGCAGGCTCCGTGCTCTCAGCGCAGAGTCTGAAGCGGGGCCCAGTCTCACCAACCATGAGATCATGACCTGAACTGAGATCAAGAGTCTGATGGATGCTTAACCAACTGAGCCACCCAGGTGCCCCTGTTCAAAAACTCTGGATTTTGTAATGGGGGATGGAGGAGACATCTTTTTCAGAGACTCCAGTCCAATAATAAAAATGGGAGATGGGAGATGGAAATGAAAAAAGAGAAAGGAGAAAGTTGGAAAGAGAGAAGTGTAAATTTAAAAGATTTGTCTTCTGTAATTTTTTCTTTACTATATTTTGGATTGTTTGATTTTAATTATTTTTAAAGATTGTGCATGAATTTACTTTTTTCATGTTTAGTGATTTGAAATTATTTGGGATAGGTATAAATTAGATATATAACATACTTATCTGTGAATGATAAATATCTTTTTTCTCTCACTGGTTAAATTACAAGTCATTAAATAATGAAATTCCATTTTCCACCACTCAACTTTTACAAATGAAGAACTGTCATCTTTTCACATCCCTTCTGTAAAGGATACATTAATTGGCTTAGAATTTTATAATCAATAGCAAATATGATATTAGAAAATCAAAATGATTTTACTTGGGTTAATTTCTCACTGACATTTGTCTGGGTATATTTAAAGAAACAAAGGTAATGTTTTCATCATTAATAAATACATTAGGATATATAAATAACCAAGCCCAAATAAGGTCTTTTTCTTCACTAATTCACAGTGTATCCTTCACTGAGGTAATGGCACTTTACCATTTGTGGGTCTTAAGATTGCTGAAAGCCAAGAGATTTCTCTCCAGAAATACGCAGTTAAACATAAATACATTTTATAGATAATTTTAGGTACTGAAATTGGTGGCAACAGTGGAGTCAAGAACCCAATCTCTAATACTAACTCTCATCTGCTTTTTTTCCAAGTGTTTATTTAGTTTTGAGAGGTGAGGGGCAGAGAGAGGGGGACAGAGGATCTGAAGCAGGCTCTGAGCTGACAGCAGTGAACCCATGTGGGGCTCAAACCCATGAACCGTGAGATTATGACCTGAGCCTAAGTCAGATGGTCAACTGACTGAGCCACCCATGCACACCTCTCATCTGCTTTTCTATTCTTTCTTTCAAATAACTTCACAAAGACATTTCTATGAGTATTGTAGTTTTTTGGCTATAACATGCAAATACTAGTTTTTCTTCTTTTCTTTTATAAATCGTTGCACAATATCCAACAAATATCCTTTGACATTATCTTTAAAATGGATTATCAATCTATTTCAGTTGATAAACATGTCCCTAATAAACTGAATATTTCAGTAATCAGTAACTAAGCAAAAGAAAATGTCTCACATTCATGTGACCAGTTACATTTGCAAGTCAATTCCAGAATAAATAACGATGCAATTAAAAGTGCATTTGCACTTCACAAGCTATTTTAAGCTTTATACAGTTACCCTGTGAGAAGATTTTTGGAAACAAAGTCACTTTTGAACAAAGAGAACATATTTAAGATATGTGTGATGTATTGTATGTACCCAATAAATATTTGTAGAATAAATGAATTAGTGTTGCTCTTAGATTCTTTGCTTGGAAGGGGGGAATGTGTGTGTGAGTGTGTTGAAGGGTAACTTGTACAACATTTCATGTGTTTTCCTTACAGTAATCTTCCTTGTTCACATTTAATGTTTTTACATACCTTACTCTCGTAATGAGGGATCTATCTATCTATCTATCCGGAATCAAGATGCCTTCAAGTGTTCAAAATACATTAGTTTTTCAACTAGGAGACTGGGACCACTTGAATCTGCAGATCCGTATAACAACTTTATTTATTCTCTGCATTTAAACAGCTGATACTGTGAATAATTTAACCTTTTCTCAGTGATTCATGTTCAACCTTTAGTAATATCAATCAATAAATGCAAGATTTCAAGCCTCAGGGGCATGCCCTCAAGGGTTCTCAAGTTGCCTATGATAGATTGTTTTTTATATTAAATAACAAAAAAAACTTTTAAATTATTTTGTCTCAATTTTATGTTTTTTTTTTCTGTTCTCTTCCTTATTGTGGATTGGTAAATATTCCAACTTTGGATTTGTTTTTGTCTACATCTGCTAGCTCATTTTACTTTTCTAAACTGCTGGGTCTGGTCTGCTTTCAATTAGTACACAGAATCATTGTGTGCCTAATTAGAATAAATAGATTCTGAGTGAAGACCTGTGAATTAAATACTTGGCTTTGTACCCTTATTTTTAGATTACATTTTTTAAAGTTTATTTATTTATTTTGCAAGAGGCAGAGACAGTGCAAGTGTGGGAGAGGCAGAGAGAGAGAAGGAGAGACCTTCCAAGCAGGCTCCGTGCTGTCAGCACAGAGCTGGACGCAGGCCTCAAACTCACAAAACCATAAGTCAGACTCTTAACCAACTGAACCACCCAGGCATCCCTATACCTTTATTTTTAAAACTGCTGTTGTTCTGTATTCTTTGGAGTTGCCAGATGCACATACCCATGCATCGTATTTTAATACTACAAATACGGTCAACATTGAGAAGACTCATTCTCACCTTTGCGTAAGTGTATTATGTACAAAGGTTATCTCTGTGCTGGTCATTTGCTTTTTGTTCCCAGACTCATTCCCACTTCCTCCCCTGCTCTGTTTACTGGCAGATTTGGCCATGGCAGGCACTGGAAGATGGGCTGAAAGGGTAAAAAAACAAGGATTTTCTCAGCTTCCCCCCCCCCCCCCAAACCTACTTTAAATGGCGTCTTTTCAAATTGAATGGCTATTCCTCCCATGGGTCTAGCTCCTCCTAGCTTCCGGGGTCTGGTAGTACCATCTGTTCTCGGTATTTCCCAGACCCAGGGGTGATACCAATGGCATCTGTGCCCTCTTATTGCTAATCCCTGAGTTAATTCACCACGCTATTTGGTTCCCCAACCTTTCCATTACCTGTTTAAGGACTTCTCTGCATTAAATTCCTTCTATTTGAAATAGCTAGGTGAATACCTGTGTGGACCTGGACTGCAACAACCCATCTGCCTGCTGGACTCCTTCCTCAACTCCATGACAAAACCACCACTTTAGTGTCTCTAGCACATATTAATTTTCAGGGAGAAAAGGCCTTTAAAATACCTATAGTTGATCACAATAAAAAGTTCCAATTTATAAATTATAACAAATTTAAAGTTAGGATACAGTGTCAGGTCTTAGTGAAAAAGTGAATGAATGGGCTAAAAGATTTAATGTTACAAAATGGATTTTCATTTACAATGGCTCTACTCAAAAACTAATTTTTTAAATATAATATTTTATAAAAAATAAAATACCACATATGCACATGTAACCAGACGTATTAGAACAAGATAGTCTTTATGTGGTTTATAAGCACTTATAAGCAGAAAGATAAATCTTAATGCACATTCATGTATTATAATCAGTTTCTTAACCTCATGTGTAGCAGAAGAAAAATATGAACTATTGTTAAAGTTAACTGATTTTCTATTTGATTTATTTCTATTTCTACAACTTCTATTCCAATGACATTGATATAAAACCAGCATCTCTTAAACATTTGTCAAGCTATACCTCTGATAATGAAACCAAATACAACAGCTATACACATAAAAATTTAGAATAAAAAAAAGCAAATAAAGATACAACAGCCACTTGATCTAAATGAAAAGTCATGTTTCATAGACTGATGTGTAAATGTACTTTCTGCAACTGCATGTGTTAAATTACTGCCTTTTTCTAAAATTCTCTTAAAATAAATTATAACATTGTAAGTGCTAATGTTTTTTAATGTATCTATATCTTCTGACTTTTATGTGATTATAAAGTACCACTTCAAATTTAACTATTTATAGGCATTACACAAACATTACACAAACATCATCAATTTTCTTGAGATTTGAAAATTCAGCCCTTCATATTTAATTAATTATGCTCTTTTATTTTTTAATTTATTGCTATCAAAGGGCATACTATAAAATAAAATGTTTATCAAACAATAAAATAAATATGTACTGCATATTTGCACATTATGATAAATAAAAAAAACACAGCAGTGAGCATGCTCAGATGATTCTCTGTATGTTCTAAAGAACTTCTCAATCTTTAATTTCACCAATAATATTCTGTACTGAAATACTTTTCAGTACACCTCTTATAATGTTGCATATTCCCAACTCTTTCTACTGACTTGAGAGCTGGTGACTTCAGGCATCAAATAGGCCTCCACTGAGGCCATGACACAATGGCTAGTACACCAAATGGCCAGCAAGGGCAGTAGAGGATTGATTTCTCCCATCACCACCTAAGATCATGTTAGGTATATAACCAATCTTCCTTTCAGTTTCCTTAACTGTAGAATGGAAGTTCTCTCCTGCCTCAGAGTGCATTAACAGTTGATCAGATGAATGCCAAGACCAGTGGACAGAATTGTCTAATGAGAAAAGAAAGCTAATATTTAGAAAGCATCTACATGTACCGCAGTTATACCTAACAATATGATAAAAGCTGAATTTAGAGGAAGTTTTAAAACTCAGTTGTGTATGTGTTTTTTATTATTGTTTTTAATAACTATCCTTTTCTTTGAACTCAATTTCCTTCTAAACACCTTAAATTCCAATGAATCACTGAAATTTCAATAGAAGTTAGGAAATAAAATTACTTTAGCTTGGGGTAAGGAAAGGTGAAGAAGAAAGAAAAAAATTGAAAAGCATATGAAACAAGACAAGAAACTGGGACTATGACAATAAAGGAGAGATACAGAGAAGCAGTGAGTAATAATCCCTCATTATTATCTATACGTTATACTTTGATCGTAGAGCCAATGTCCACACAAACTTTAGCTTGGATTTTCCAAACGTTTATCAAAGAGTAGCTTCACAATGTAATAACAGCCTATTTATGATGGATGACTTTAATTCTTTTCAGAAAGAAATTGTTTTCTCAAGGTTCAGGCAATTATTCATTGCAAAAATAGCAGGAGACGTAAACAGCGACAGCTGGACATAAACTAAGCCCCCAAAACATAGGAAATTGGAAAGGATGATATTTTCTACCCTGTCAAAATTAAAATGTATTATTTTTCAGTACGATAAAAGCTTATTTATGGCATTTTGACTCACATGCAAACTGTTATTGACCCAAGGAGCTAGGTTACAAAGCATTGTTCACAAAGTGAAAACTGAAAAATTTTAACTGCACACCCAATTTGATACCTCTCATTGGGAAAAGGAAGTCGTATACAAAATATTTGTTTTAAATTTCAGTAAGGAGGCATTTGTGATTTGGTTATTACTCATTCAGAAACATCCTTATGAAAAAAGTAATAGGAACAAGAAAAATTTGTGAATGTCTTTAAGTAATCTTAGTTGCTCTAATAATTCCCAAAATAGTATATTTCTACAAAATAAAATTTAAAACATAGTTTGTAAAAACACAAAAACATTACTTTTTTATCTTTGTACCAAAAAAAAAAAAAAAAAAAGCGCAGACCCTGAAAAGTCAGATCATGAAAAAGACATTTCCTACCATGACAGATGTTATCCCCTGCCCATGTAATGCATATTGTGTCATCTTTCTGGTTCTCTGTATTTGTGAGAATAAATGACATAATATGTGTAAGGTGTTTTGAGCTCCTAGAAAACATGCAGCATACACATTTTATCTATTGGTAGCCACTACTCTATAATTTTTTATAAAACCCCAGATTTCTCAAAACACACAATTCAGCAACTTTTCTACTCGAATTATATCCAAAGAATCAATTGAACTGTCCCATTTATCACTTTATCTGTAAAAGATAGGTGAAAAGACAAGTCAAACAGAAAATGAGAATATGCTATTTTTTATATACACATCATGGTTCCTTCTGAGTGACTGAAATAAATTGAAAATATTTTTTCCTTTAAAAAAAAAGTCTTTTATTTTGCAAGCTCTGGGCATGATAAAAATTAATGTCTGAAAGTGTCTTCACCCAATTTGATAAAAGTGAGTACCTATATTGTCTTTCCCTTGACGTCCTGTTCTGGAGAGAACTGATCTTTTCAATAGGTAAGTTTTATTATGATGTGTTATATGTTGTATTATAACAATGAAACCTATGAATTTCTTTGCAAAAGAGGTAAAACAAAATCCACATTTTCTACCAAAAAATTCTGAAGAGCTTACACTGAGCATCACTTGAATATTTTTCCAAAGGTTTATTTTCATATAAATTTGAGCATTTAAAAGCTGGAAGAACCTTAGAAAATAAATTTACTAGCATACACTTTCTGCTCAGTTAGCAGCAGTGATTTGGATTAATCATCCAAATTGCCATGAGACACAACAAGCTTCACCCAGTACCATGTTATTTAACGATAAGAAAAATCCAGAATAGGCAATATGGCATAGAGATCCACACCACAATAGAGGCCTCATGACTACAACCCAAAACATTTGTGGTTAGGAGAGGCAACTGGGTTTATGTAGGCCACTTCAGTTACAGAAACCATCAGCAATAAATTCACTTCAATATTTATGTATTGTTAGTTACATAGCCCCATCAGGACTTGCTCTCATTCTCTGGTACAGCTACTTCTCACAGATTTCAGCAGTTTGTTAATTACAACTTACTCAAAGACCCATCCCTAGGACGAGCTATAGCTATGTGGTAGGTATGTGTCATTTGTTGTGCATCTGGTATACTTTGTATTTCCTTGAGTTTGAGCCACAAAAGGATTTGATTCAGCATCAAATTCTCAGAGGTTTGAGGAAACACCACAGCCCATCTAATAACCCTTTCTTTCTATAGAAAAATTTAAAACACCAGCAGAAAGGGCATCTAAGACTCTGAGACACATTTACTATTTCTACTTCCAATTTTTCTACATTCATTTGGCCCTTAACTGTCTTCATGTGACTGTCCATCCCCACTACTTATTTACAATGACCCACAAAAGATTCTCTAGAATTACAAGGCCTGATTCAAAAGACTGTTCTTCAGCTAAAGTATATCAATGGTAATAAATACTCCATGTATCTAAAAATTCCAATTACTTATGTGCTTTTCAATATCAATACCAATAAGAAAGCCACGCTCATCCTCTTGACAGGTTTTAAATCCATTTTATTTTTAATAGAAATTGCCTTTTTCTAATTATAAAATGATTAGAAGTTAACTGTAACAACTTGGGCTATAAAAAGGACACAAAGAAGAGAATAAAAGTAACTCGGATTCTCACATCCCAGAGAAAGCCACTGTAGCATTTGCACTTGAGGGGGTACTAGCTTTACTATGTTAGGAGAAGACACCCTTGAAATGTGTTAGTGGGAAAAGACAAGCAGGTGGAATAGGCTAGGGTTCAGTGTTCTTGCCGGCCCTGTCTCCACCTTCTAAGTCTCAGCCTCTGGCTTGTGAGTATCCATGTTCCATATCAAGTGGGCACCTTCCCAAGAGCGGAGCTCACATGGGTGTGTTGGCAATTGAGAGCCACCTCTCAGGAACTTCTCAGAGAAGTGGGGACACTGAACTGTTGACAAGGTGGTACTGAAGGTGAAAGGATGCCATTGATCCAAAGCTGTGGAAAACCCAAAGCATGCACAAGTTGCAGTTATGAGAGAGCCGAAGACATGAAATAGAAGGAGAGTGAGACTTTGGACAAAGGAAAGAATAGGGCTCATGCCGCAGGAGGAGAGGTACCATGTGCTAGACAGATGGCCTGAGAGCTGCTTCCTTCTTCACAACTTCCCGATTCTGGCACAAGTCCTTATGCAGCTGTAAAGACCTCCACTTTTCCTTAAAGTACCTTCAGTTTGTTCTTTTCCTTGTCACAAAATGGGATTTATAATGTTTTTGAAGTAAAACATGCAATATACATAAAGTATACAATATACATATAATAATATTATTATTAAACATCCATATAATAAAATTGAGTGTGAATACCTCAATTAATTTTCACCAAGTGAACAATCCTTATATCCATTATACATATGGAACATTATCAACACCCCCAAAGCCTCCTTCTTGTCACCTACCAGTCATTACCTCCTTCCAAAGTTAACTCCTATTCTTCTGTCTATCAAATACATTACTTTTGCTTGTGTTTGTATTTTGAAGAGATGGGACCATATGGTGTGTATTCTTTTGGTCTGACTCACTCAGGATGAATCATCTAGATTTTTCCATGCTTTGAATGTAGCAGTACTTTGTTCTTTCTCTTTGCTGTGTAATATTCTATTGTGTGAATATAACACAATCTGTCTCCCAGTTTATTAACTATATATAGGCCTGTAGCCTTACGCCTGAACATTTTCTGTTGCTTACCAGCAAGTAAGACCATCCTAGGCTTCACATACCCTGCATATTCTCATCCGAGCTGCCCTTACTGCCATGAATCTGCAGCTGCTAAAATGATACAAGCAGGTCAGCCATTTCCTGTTTCTACACCTTTTTCTTTAGACCTCAGCCCTCCACATTATAGGGCCCCCCAACCCCATGTTGGAACCTGCCTACAGAATCTTTACGAATATGGACCCACATAAAACCAGGAATCAGGGCTGCCAACTAGCCCTTCCTTCTCCTCCTCTGCAGCTAAACAGTGCTGGGGGTGGGGGGGGGAAGACAAAACAAACCCTGAGCAGACAGTTCATGCCTCTTTTGTGTTGTGATTGCCAAAAGCTCTTAATCCTTCAAATAAATTATCCAGAATTTCTTTTAGATTATTGCACAATGTTACATAGTTCTAAAAAAGGGAAATGGGTAACAATGCCTATCGACTACATCAATTTGCTGACATCCGTACCATTTTGTGGGGGGAAAAAACCCTTCAAACATGTAGGAGAGAACTGGCCCATTCCCTACTTTCAGAACTGAAGAAGGTGCTATCCTTATTTTTTATTATTTTTTTGTTATTTTGGTGAGTTTCTAGAAGGAGGTCAAAAGCTTGTTCTTATGTCCCCATTTTTCCTGGAAGTTTGAATTCATTTTAGAGCACAATATGTAAAGCCAGTATTATAATTGAGGTAGAAATATAAGTAGTAATAATAATTAAGTAATTAATAATCAAGTCACAATTCTCTTAGAACAAAGGACCACAATCCTTCTGAGGAGGGGACTTCTAAACTGTCTCTAGTTTTCATACACACAGGTAAATAACAAGAAAAACAAAGCAGTTCACTTAACCATAAAGCCCCTTACCCCTCCATCCTAATCAATACACTTTTTCCACTTAGAATCCATTTGAAATTACACATATTCTTACACATGGGAAAGAAAACATAGAAGATCATCTTTCAAACTAATTATTAAATTCAATACACTGATGAATTAGGAGTTCTGATTTGGGGTGTGGCGGGTTGATGGAAGAGGTAAATGAAGGGATTCAGCACCTAACGCAAGAAAAAGAAGATCCCTTTTTCACCCCTACCACCATTGCCTCCAAAACTGGAAGAGAGGTTCAGAATAAGAGTAAGGATAATCAAAAGCAAACTTCCTGTCCTGTAAATCGCTTTATCCTAAAGCAAGGGTGCCACAATATGGCCTTTCTTACTTTCCCAAGTCTAATAAAAATCACATGTAAAACCTGACTAGAATTCCAAAGAAGGAATGATTTTGAACTTCTTGAAAGGAATGTTGTATTCCCTTCCCCATGGGGATTCTAAGTTAAAGAACCTCAAAACCATACTGCAGATAAGTCTCTCACATACTTTTAATGATCCATGAAGTTATTAGATAGGTTATTTCATAAGTGGAGGGTTTTTTTAATAATGTAGTTAACAGACTATATAGACATGTTTCTGTTTCATTCTTTGCCTCTTCAGGATGCAAACATTAACAATTTGCCCTATTAAAATACATTTAGACTACATACATGTCTTTACTTCAGAAAGTAAGATAGACCTTTAACACTATTGTCTTTTTCTCCCAATTCAAAAATCTTCTTATTTAAACCTAAAAATATTCATGGTATTTGTTCATATTTTACCTCATCCTGTACACTCAAGAAGTTTACATTATGTAACCCTAACATGCTGCAATGCATACTTGTCTAGGGAGCTAAAAGAAATTATACATTTAGAACCCAATGTATGTGAACATAATGATAATTATAGGTCTGCATCGGCTTCCCAATGAGTAGTTTATAGTGATGGTAAGAATATCTGGTAATAGTGACTGTGTTTTTATCTGTTAACACAAACAGGGCATTACCTTGGCCATGGGGTAGGGGGTAGTTTTTATATTATTTATACTTGAAGTATTTAATGATTTTGCAGGACCTTTCACAGAAGTACTTGTGAATTCTCAGAATACACACCACTATTAGGTTTTCAACAACTACAACCTCATTCTAGCATTTAGGCTGCAAGTGTAAGATTTATTACTTTGTCCTCTAATTATATGATTTGAAAGAATCCCTAACTCTTATGAGGAGACATGGCTCTCCTTTTACCAATAGGTAGAGTTAACCTATACTATAGTTGATATCTGCACTACTTAATATGTTTCTTTTCTCTTACATAAGAAAGTTTTAATAAAGATCTGCAGAGGAAAATTTACCAGGAAACAATATTTAAGTATTTTTAAACATAATCTCTTCAAAATACATATTTTTGAACACTTGTTACTTCTTTCACTTATTGAGGGTCAATTATTTGCTGAACTATAAGCGTAACTGTTTGGGGCAGAATACCTAATTCAAACCATAAACATTTTCCTGGGTAATCTTTACCAGTAGGAAAGAAATGTTATGACCTTTTATGTCTAAATCAGTGTCATTTCAAGGCCTCTAAGATTTAGATTCCAACATCACATCGACATCTGAGCTGCTTAGACATGACGCATGATTTAAATATGCATTTTGCCTCCAGATTTTGGCCTTCCTTTGCCTGATGGATGAGAAAGGGATGTTCTAAGCAAGGGGGAAGCAATCCCAGAAGTGAAGAGAAATCCCAGGTTATGCACCCAATATGCCACTGCAGCAGTCACCTAACCTTGTAGAAGAAGAGAAGTAATCAATGATTGGAGAAGTAATACAATAAAATTATATATACTTCAATTATGTCTTTAGAAAAAGAAGCTCCCAAAGCTTTGATTCCTTTTTATTAGTAATGAAATGCACTCTGTTAAAACAAAATGCACCTATTCTCAACCACTGTAGGATGAATAAAAGGAAGACAGAGACAAGTTGGACCAAAGTGGTGACCTATATCCTAGCTCTTCGCTCACCCGGATAGCAGATGACATCAGGGGCATTCTTACCAATTTGTCCTTCCCACTCCACTTTTCAGGGAGCAGAAAGGAATCTATTCAACACACATGGGTTGTAAAGGTAGAAGCTAGCTGACAAAGACATGGAGAAATATGAATTTTAATATAAAGATAGCTATATTCATAATATTTTCATGGGACAAGAAACATGAAGGTAGCACAACTAGAAAGTTTCAGATTAATAACTTTTTAATTCTTTGTAATGCAGTTGTTTATAGAATAGACCTATGAGATTGATACAAGCAAGTAGACTACAAGAAAATATACATTTTACAGTGGACATTTTGCATACAGAAGTAATTGCTATGTACTTAATCAGGATAGCACAGACAGAAAAGAGTTAAAAGGTGAAAACCATTAAATGCTTGTTTGCTTTTGCCTCAACCTCAGAAGCTGTGGGAGAAGCAATCTGTCATAAAACTTTAACTTTAGTTTCCAAACTTTTTCTGAGTTAAGAAAAAATGACAGTGTTTTGAAAGGGAAAGACTACAATTCTGAAGTTCTCAGAAATAGAAATCCTCTATTTTATAGAAACTATCTGTTTCCTGGGCAGAGTCATGCTAGAGGCATCCTGCCAAGGATATAGACTTCTTGCTACCCTAAGAATATTACCATGAGAGCATAAAAATCAATCCTTCAAATAGAAGCAGAGCAGCAAAGACACCCCAAACCCAGCAGAAAAAGAGAAATAATAAAGATCAGAGCAGAAATAAACAATACAGAATCTAAAAAAACTGTAGAGCAGATCAATGAAACCAAGAGTTGGTTTTTGGAAAAAAATAAACAAAATTGATAAACCTCTAGCCAGGCTTCTCAAAAAGAAAAGGGAGATGACCCAAATAGATAAAATCATGAATGAAAATGGAATTATTACAACCAATCCCTCAGAAATACAAGCAATTATCAGAAATACTATGAAAAATTATATGCCAACAAACTGGACAACCTGGAAGAAATGGACAAATTCCTAAACACCGACACACTTCCAAAACTCAAACAGGAGGAAATAGAAAGCTTGAACAGACCCATAACCAGTGAAGAAATTGAATCAGTTATCAAAAATCTCCCAACAAATAAGAGTCCAGGACCAGATGGCTTCCCAGGGGAATTCTACCAGACATTTAAAGCAGAGATAATACCTATCCTTCTCAAGCTATTCCAAACGATAGAAAAGGAAGGAAAACTTCCAGACTCATTCTATGAAGCCAGTATTACTTTGATTCCTAAACCAGACAGAGACCCAGTAAAAAAAGAGAACTATAGGCCAATATCCCTGATGAATATGGATGCAAAAATTCTCAATAAGATACTAGCAAATCGAATTCAATAGCTTATAAAAAGAATTATTCACCATGATCAAGTGGGATTCATTCCTGGGATGCAGGGCTGGTTCAACATTCACAAATCAATCAACGTGATACATCACATTAATAAAAGGAAAGATAAGAACCATATAATCCTGTCAATCGATGCAGAAAAAGCATTTGACAAATTCAGCATCCTTTCTTAATAAAAACCCTCGAGAAAGTCGGGATAGAAGGAACATACTTAAACCTCATAAAAGCCATTTATGAAAAGCCCACAGCTAATATCATCCTCAATGGGGAAAAACTGAGAACTTTCCCCCTGAGATCAGGAACATGACAGGGATGTCCACTCTCACTGCTGTTGTTTAACATAGTGTTGGAAGTGCTAGCATCAGCAATCAGACAACAAAAGGAAATCAAAGGCATCAAAATTGGCAAAGATGAAGTCATGCTTTCACTTTTTGCAGATGACGTGATATGATACATGGAGAATCTGATAGACTCCACCAAAAGTCTGCTAGAACTGATACATGAATTCAGCAAAGTTGCAGGATACAAAATCAATGTACAGAAATCAGTTGCATTCTTATACACTAATAATGAAGCAACAGGAAGACAAATAAAGAAACTAATCCCATTCACAATTGCACCAAGAAGCATAAAATACTTAGGAATAAATCTAACCAAAGATGTAAAAGATCTGTATGCTGAAAACTACAGAAAGCTTATGAAAGAAATTGAAGAAGATATAAAGAAATGGAAAAACATTCCGTGCTCATGGATTGGAAGAATAAATATTGTCAATTGAATAAATTGGAAGAATTCCGTGCTCATGGGTTGGAAGAATAAATATTGTTAAGAATAAATTTTGTTAAAATGTCAATACTACCCAAAGCTATCTACACATTCAATGCAATCCCAATCAAAATTGCACGAGCATTCTTCTCGAAGCTAGAACAAGCAATCCTAAAATTTGTATGGAACCACAAAAGGCCCCGAACACCCAAAGTAATTATGAAGAAGACCAAAGCAGGAGGCATCACAATCCTAGACTTTAGCCTCTACTACAAAGCTGTAATCATCAAGACAGCATGGTATTGGCACAAAAACAGACACATAGACCAATGGAATAGAATAGAAACCCCAGAACTAGACCCACAAAAGTATGGCCAACTAATCTTTGACAAAGCAGGAAAGAATATCCAATGGAAAAAAGACAGTCTCTTTAACAAATGGTGCTGGGAGAACTGGACAGCAACATGCAGAAGAATGAAACTAGACGACTTTCTTACACCATTCACAAAAATAAACTCAAAATGGATAAAGAAACTGAATGTGAGACAGGAAACCATCAAAACACTAGAGGAGAAAACAGGAAAAGACATCTCTGACCTCAGCCACAGCAATTTCTTACTTGACACATCCCCAAAGGCAAGGCAATTAAAAGCAAAAATGAACTATTGGGACCTCATGAAGATAAAAAGCTTCTGCACAGCAAAGGAAACAATCAACAAAACTAAAAGGCAACCAACGGAATGGGAAAAGATATTTGCAAATGACGTATCGGACAAAGGGCTAGTATCCAAAATCTATAAAGAGCTCACCAAACTCCACACCCGAAAAACAAATAGTCCAGTGAAGAAATGGGCAGAAAACATGAATAGACACTTCTCTAAAGAAGACATCCGGATGGCCAACAGGCACATGAAAAAATGCTCAACATCACTCCTAATCAGGGAAATACAAATCAAAACCACACTCAGATATCACCTCACGCCAGTCAGAGTGGCCAAAATGAACAAATCAGGAGACTATAGATGCTGGAGAGGATGTGGAGAAACGGGAACCCTGTTGCACTGTTGGTGGGAATGCAAACTGGTGCAGCCGCTCTGGAAAACAGTGTGGCGGTTCCTCAAAAAATTAAAAATAGACCTACCCTATAACCCAGCAGTAGCACTGTTAGGAATTTACCCAAGGGATACAGGAGTACTGATGCATAGGGGCACTTGTACCCCAATGTTTATAGCAGCACTCTCAACAATAGCCAAATTATGGAAAAAGCCTAAATGTCCATCAACTGATGAATGGATAAAGAAATTGTGGTTTATATACACAATGGAGTACTACGTGGCAATGAGAAAGAATGAAATATGGCCCTTTGTAGCAACGTGGATGGAACTGGAGAGTGTGATGCTAAGTGAAATAAGTCAGGCAGAGAAAGACAGATACCATATGTTTTCACTTTTATGTGGACCCTTAGAAACTTAACAGGAACCCATGGGGGAGGGGAAGAAAACAAAAAGAGAGGTTAGAGTGGGAGAGAGCCAAAGCATAAGAGACTGTTAAAAACTGAGAACAAACTGAGGGTTGATGGGGGGTGGGAGGGAGGGGAGGGTAGGTGATGGGCATTGAAGAGGGCATCTTTTGGGATGAGCACTTCCTGTTGTATGGAAACTAATTTGACAATAAATTTCATATAATAAAAAAAAATCAATCCTTCTATCACACAGACAAAAGTAGACCCGATCTGAGCTAAGAATAGTCTGCAATTACTACTCAGGCTTAACTTATCTCACATTGGTAAATTCCAGGAGAAAGAGAACTTCTTTCTCTGCTAGAGAAAATATAAATCCCATGGGAAATCTTGACTAGCCTATTCAGCCATATGACTCACCCACAGCCAGACTCAGGAGAGTGGTGTTGAAACTCTCCTCTCCAGAACTCATGGAATAGGGGAAGAGCAATTCCCCCAAGGACAGAGTGCCACTGTCTCCCTCCAGAAGATGCGCAAGGACCTCTGGTCAAACAAAACACAAACAATGGTCTCCCCAGGTGACAAGGGAGATAGGAGCATCACTGGAAGGAGACAGGAACAAACAATATCTGACTCACTTCTCCTATACACTTGCATACTTTAGATATTTAACAATTTTAATGATCATTTAAATTATAAAGATAAATAATAAAATTGATGGTATGCCTACTTGAGTAAGTTTTCAGAAAAGAAGAAAGATATAATTCAGGATGCTCTTCAAGATGAGGAGCTCAGCCTTCCTCAGCCCTCAGGGAGGAAATTTCAAAGGTACTCACTGGACAGTTATTGCACAGAGTGAACACTGGGTCCATTATGAATGTGAATTGTCCTTGAAAACTCTGAGTGTGATGAGCCATAGGTTTAATAACTGAAGGGTTGATTACTTAGCAGTCTGTACAGAGAATGGATTGGATACTCAGGCCATGCAGGAGATAGCCAGAACCAAAATCTGCTTTAGGCAGATTTGTTTTTATATCTACCCGCTAAGCCTTATTCAGATTCTAACTATGGCACATGTTTTCAAAATATTTTGTAGCAATATTCTCTATTCACTTTTTTGCCAAATGAAATTTTACTCAGAAGCTCAACATACACAAATAGAAGTGAAGCTATTGGGGTTCAGTGTGGTAGGAGAGGGGAGGACTGTCCCACATATCCAGCCTCAACTTCCTCCTGCCACCAGCCTGGAGGCTTGTGCATGGAACTGGGGCCTCAAGAAAAGTAGCTGGAAATCCAGCATTCCAGTTGACAGAGTCAGTCTCACAGCAAATGAAATCACAGAACTTACAGATGTTATAAGTGTTGCTCTGCCTTCTGCCAGCTTCTAGTCTGATGACATGATTTTTAAGAATAATTTTAAATGTGGGCAATCTAACTAACCAAAATTACCTCACCCACTAAACATATTATTACAAAACAAGCAGACAAGCAAATCTTATGGGAAAGTTGAGAACAGAGCATAGAATATCTGGAGAAGAAAATTTCTAATTAACAATAGATGTAATACTATGGAAGACTTGAATGAACCAAAGCTTAGACACTAAATCCAACCCTCCAGAGGAACACAGTTCTCACAGTGACATATCCACATGATGTGACCCAGAGATTTTTTTTTTTTTTGAAATCCCTGTAGAGAGAATGCCAACAAATATTTTAAGGAGGCTAATCAAAGAATTAGAAAACAAATTTCCGTTTGGAAATATCTTTTAAATGAACTGATCACAAAATAAGATTTCAAATTGCTTTCTGGGAAAAAGAAATCAGTTGTTGAATTTAAATAAAAATGGAGCAAATTTATCATAGTGTAATGACTGTCCCAGAATAACCACAGAGATCATTATCTATACTCAAAAATAGAAGCGACAACTGCTTTTCTCACACTGATGCAGTTAGAAAATTAAAGTGTATACAAAAGTAGCTTTCTTAACCACGTGGCAATTGCAACAACCACAGGTAAATCTTATCAACTTGAGGAGGGCTTTATAAAAACTGTTATAATGGTGCTTGCTTTGGAATATACAAAGGCAGTAAATTTAGTATTCTCCTAACCCTAAAGTAACTTGAAGATATCATCTAGTCCACTTATTTCTTTTAAAGAAAAATTGTATCATCCCATGAATAGTTATCTGTTCCATTGAAAATAGTCTGAATCAAGGAATTTATGACAAAAAAACTTAGATGATTTCACTTATCCATTTAGCAAATAGATACCAGGCAATACCAGCATCTATCCTGGGCATTAGGGAGGCACAGTGAATGAGATACAATCTCTATGAAGACTCTATAGTCTAGTCTTGGTTTGCAAGCATAATTCGTTCCAGAAACATGCTTGTAATCCAAAACACTTGTATATCAAAGAATTTCAAGAACAATCGGCTCAGTTGTGATCATGTGACATTCAGTGTCATGTACTACTCATTGCAAAACATCACTCATTGATCGAGTTTTACAATTTATTAGAAATATTTGCTTGTCTTGCGGAACACTTGCAGTCCAAGTACCTTGCAATCCAAAGTTTTACCGTATATGCATTCTGAGAAGCAGTTAAGACATTATCTTTGGAAATAGGAGGCTGACAGTTAATCTCTAGAAGAGGATATTCAAGAAAGGATTTACCATCTAAACTGAGGCCTGACACACAAGTTTGCCAGGTGAAAGGGTAATTGAAAGTTTGTTCCAGTGATACAGGACCAGATATGAAAAAGCCTAAAGATACAATTGAAGGTGGCACATCCGATGCTTAGGAACAGTTCCATGTAGAGAGGTGTGTTAAGACACCAGGCTGGTGAGGTAGGCAGAAAGACCTTGAATATCATGTTGGAGATTTGGGGTATTATCATGCAAGCAAAGAGTAGGCAATAAGGTATCTAAGCAGAAAATGTGTTTGATCAGATCTAAGTATAAGAAAGACTACTCTGATGGGGAACAGAGAATGGCTCGAAGATGGACTAAGATCAGAGGCAAGGAAAGCAGTTAAGGGACTGTTGCAGAAATGTCTCAGTAAAAGGATTCGTAATTCAGTTCAGATCAAGCTAACATAGTAGTAGTGAGAACAGAGAAAACTGCCCTGATCCAATTGTTCTTTATAAAGCATAGCAGATAGATACGACTTCACAACACACAGGATATGGAGAACTGGAGGAAAGAACTGGGGTGCTGCATGGATTTTTGGCCTTAGGACCTGTCTTTAGATGGGGAACAAAGAAGGAGCTAAGCTGGATTAAAGAAAATGAAGTCAATTTTTAATATGTTGAATTGAGAGTTCTTATGATTCATCCAGTAGAGAATTTATCCTCTCTTATTGAATGCAGCTGCACTACATGAAGTGGGGCAGGGGAAAAAAAAGATTATGTAATGAAGGCAAATAGTGATGAAAGAGGAGGGCAACTGAAAAATGAAACACTGAACCAGAAGTGAAAGAGACACTTCTCAGTGGAATATAATTACATAATCATACTAATAATACTAATATAATATATTCTCAGTGGAATATAATTACATAATCATACTAATATAATATTAATCATACTACTATAATTACATAATTATACTAATATACTAATATAATCATCAAAGAAACAAGCAATATCTGAATTGAGTGCTTGTGTAGCTTCCTTATATGCATGAAGACATGTATATATACAAAAAAGTCAATGAATACATGTGTTCCTGAAGGACCTTTGGGAGAGAATTTTGTACAGAATCATAGAAAGTCTATTAACCATATATAGGATTGGTTGTCCAGACCTGATTGGAGTTAGTGTCTGCATTCAGATCTTAAGAACATAATGCACATGCAAAGTTGCCCCTAAATACACTTCATGGGGCATAGTCTATGACTTCTTGCTTGGTGTTTTTAAGCACAGCAAGGCACAGGCTCTGAAAGACCATGTTGATTGCTTACAAAATTCTTTCTTGATCCAATTTTTTTCCTAACAATTAATTTATGGACAGAATGCAAATATTAGTAGTCTTGGGCTTAATGAGCTTTCTCTTCCATATAATATATAGTAGGTAATTGCTATCAATCTCGACAAAAGTTTAAGTACAAACAGAAACTTCAAGAGAGAAGTGCTCACAGGAAGAGTTACAGATACAATTATCTATACTTTTCAAAGTAGGGGATAAAAATTAGTGTTTATAATTGGCAGAATAAAAAGCAAAGACATAAGGACATTATTTAGTGTTACAAATATAATACTTTAGGAACAAAATGATAATATAGCCATACTGGAAAGAGGAATATTGATGAGTTATAAGTGAGCTAAATCTTCATTTATCTTAACAAGTTGTTAATCGAAAATATCCAAAACCAACAATTAAGAGATTCTACTATACACGTTATTTGCACATATGCAGGGAACGTCCAGGTAAAAGAACTGTGAATGGTAGTGATGAGGTGGTGGGATACACTTAGTGTGTAAGCCCTCTGCTTTGTCAACTATAAGTAAGTGTTACTGTTGTAAAATATTTTAAATATATAGAATATATAGAAAAAAATGTATGCTTCATCTGAAAGATCAAAAATAGCTCCTAGTTTGGCCAGGGTTTGATTACACTCAGAACGATGGCATTAATATGAGTTAACAAAGAGTGTTCCATACATAATAAATGTGCAAGAGTGCATCTAACGATGTGAAAAGAAAATCAAGACTTAACCAATAGACACAAGGAAGAGTGATTCAATATATATTAACTGAGAGACTCTGCTTAAGATCACATGCACTCTGTTATGGTCTGAACCCTGCCCGCCCCCAAATTCATATGTCGAAATCCATACCCCTAAGGTAATGGTTTAGGAAATGGGGACTTTGGGAGGTGATGAGGTCTTGAGAATAGTACCCTTGTAAGTGGGATTAGTGCCCTTATGAAAGAGACCCCAGGGAGCTCTTTTGCCCTTTCCTCCATGTGAGGTTACAGTGAGAAGACAGACATCTATGAGGAAGTATGTCTCACCAGACACAGGATCTGCCAGCGCCATGATCTTGGACTTCCCCACCTCCAAAACTGTGAGAAATAAGTGTTTGTTGTTTACAAGTAACCCAGTCTGTGGGATTTGGTAAAGCAGCATGAAAGAACTAAAACACATCCCAGGTTCTCATTCCAGATTCACCAAGCAAACTTTTGTTTACAATCAGACTTTTCATTCAAGCTAGCCTACAGAGAGAGAAACTTTGTCACACTAACAGAAGTATTCAGGTCTATGTAGAGTTTTATTTTACTATAGATTGATAATTTGACATTCAGAATTATACTTTAGTCTCTGGAGAACCTGGTTATTCTAAGTTAACATCTTGTCATCTATTCAGCTCAGAGAGACTGACAAAAACCATACTCCTTGTCATAGGAGACTGGGAACAAAATTTTGGACAATTTTTAACTTATCCTAGACGTCTTGTTAGACAGCCAGTGGGTGTCTTTTGGAAATTCCTGGGTTATGCAACACTCGACTTTCTATACTCAACAGTTTGAAGAAGGCCTCCCTTTTTTTTTTTTTTAAGTTTAGTACACATTTTTGCTTCCTTCCAACTTCCTTTTCCTTTTCTCATTATGCTGTAAGTCATTCACTTTTTAATCATCCATACAGAATTAGAGTGCTAAGAAGCAGAGAACAGTTCTTGGGTCACAACCTCAGTGCCTTTTGATTTGCTCATAAGGTTTGAGAAAAACGCTGAAATGGTAACCATAACCAGACACAAAATCAAGTGTGGTACATCTGAGCCTGGAAAAAGCAGGCCCCTTTAGGGCAAGCATTTACTCAGAAGTTTCTGTAATCAGAGGCAGATTTACTGTGAAGTTAATGAAGCTTAACTTAGGGCACCTCACTTAGATCAGGCTTTTGCAAAGCCCCACGGCATTCCCTTGCAATGTATTCATATAATCACTGGTTTTTCTAAAGTTTTGAAAACTGCTGTCTCTTCCCTCTCTGACTTGCTTTCCATCACAAACCTCCTGGAGTTCAGTAGCAATGGAGTGCCTATAGGCATTTTAAAATCTGACTAAGGGAAACCTGGGTTAGAGATCTGTTAACCTGGGTGGAATATATGTATGTTTCACAGTTTTTTCCATGTATGATTAAGTTGTTGCTGACTCACCAGGCTCACTGAAATTAACGTGTATATCCAGAGATCATGGTGTGATAGGAACATGTCCTGTGACTCCCAGCACAGGACATTTGTAAGTACACAGAGGAAATAAGGTTTGAAATGTATGAAGCAAAAAGCTAGTATGTGGAAAATTCTTCTAATCATCAAAGATGTAAATTCTAAGGAGAAGATTCAGTTCAAATTGATTGCAAACAAAAAATGAAAGTTCTACCCCTTCAGGAATATTCTCAGTAATGTGGCATATATAATTATCAACACAACATGTTATAGGAACCTCTCAAAATAAAATTTGTTAGAATTCCTGTTTGTACTGCACAAACCAAGAGCTGTACTACAAATAGTAAGTATAGCTCATTATAAAATCTCATATGGACCCCAAATTATTAACGCTAAAAAACAAGTTTTAATCAGACATGATAGTAAAAGGCTGAATTGTCTTTCTGTAGTCTCTATAGAGAATATTACAAAATTATTTGTTGTATAAGGAGATAATCAAAAATATTCAACTAAACTTATAGGGAACAGTATTATAGAGCTTTGTGAGGCAGTTAGTTAATAAATATAATGAGTTATTTTCTGGAGTTTTAAATATTTATAGAATATTTGCAGAAATATTTTTAAATAGTAGAATTCCAGAATATTTACAAAATATTCTACAAATATTTAAAAACTTTTTAAAATTTTAGGTTGTGGTTTTTTTTCTTATACTATATGAATGTTCACATTTGCATATAACTTTGTATTTTAAGTTTTGTATTCCTTTTATTAAAGAGAGTCCCTAACAATTGTATAATCTTCTGGTGTCCAACTCTGCATGTAATGTAAAATTTAAGGTAGTCCCTTAAAATAAAATAAAAAAGCTAGAAGTACTCTGTGCATGATATTATCAGTCTTACATGCCACGTGCACAACACAGAGAAGACTCTTTATTTCCAGGGATAAAAAAGTGTAGAAATACTCAGTTTAAATGTATTGATAAGATATACTAACATGAAGTTCAATCACTTGCACCTAATTTTCCCTGACTTCGTCTCCAGCTTACCTTTTTAAAAGAGAGTTTGTTTATTATAGGAAAGATGCAAAAAAAAAAAAAATCTCTTTGAATGTTATCTAGAATTCCAGGCACTTCTACAAGGTAAAAAGTACACTAAGGCACATTACTCATTTGAAGGTTGTCAGTGGTATAAAGAGTCCCATTTGGAGAGAAGTGAAGTAGCTGTCCTAAATGATTCCCTAAAATCATAAAAAATGAATGGGACCATCAAAGTAGAAATGAATAATTAAAGTTGCACTCCAATTCCATATCTATGAAGATCAGGAAAGCGCAAATTGAGATAGCTATTAATGTTTATGCTCTCCAGGTAGAAACCCAAACTGTATGGTAAAATTTGATAATAAATCTAACAATTAGATAGGTACTATTGAAACAGAACAATCTCTGGTATGTCTCTGTGAAGGGGTGATCACACAAATAAAATGCTAAGAGAGAACATACAGACTTCTTTTGAGTAAAAAAAGAGAGAAGAGAGGAAAGAAAGAGTGTTCGGTCAGGAAAACAGAAGCAAGAAGGAAGGGAGAGAAAGGGAGAGTGAGGGAACAAAAGGAAGGAAGGCAGCAGCACTGAGGATCTGTGTGCCACCTGCCATGAGTTATGGGGTTTTTATCCCTTAACATCATGTAATAGTCACAACCTCTGGGTGGTGATTATTATAATAACCATTTCACAGATTAAAAATTGAAGCATAGAGAATTAAAACAGCTTGCACAAAAACACATAGCAGTAAGAAACGAAGCCTGAATTCACAGCCAGATCTATCCGATTTCAGAGTTCATACTCTTTCCACTCTTAAGGCCCAGATATGTCAAGAATGGAACTGGAGACAGAATTCCTATCTGTACAGGGTTGGCTAGACTTTGTAACAGCAACAGCAACAACAACACTATTCATAACGTAGCACACATGTATAGAGCTTACTGCATACAAGACAGAATTCTAAACTTTCCATACATTCCCTCATTTAATCTTCTTAACAACTGTTTGTAGATTATTATCTCCATTTGACCAAGGAGGACATTTGTAGCATGGAATTCTGCTCCCTAGGCTTCTCTATTACCTTGTTCCCATTGGATGATCTAAATGAAATAATGAATTAAGAATTCTTTATCTGAGGCACCTGGGTGGCTCGGTCTGTTAAGCATCGGACTCGGTTTCAGCTCAGGTCATGATCTCGTGGTTTGTGAGTTCAAGCCCCACATTGGGCTCTGTGCTGACGTGTGGAGCCTACTTGGGATTCTCTCTCCCTCTCCACTTCTCTCTGCCCCTTCCCTGCTCTCTCTGTGTCTCTCTCAAAATAAATAAATAAACTTAAAAAAAAAAAAGAATTCTCAATCTGTTGCAGCAAAGATGGGGTTGGGCAAGGGAATTAAAACATATCACAAATAGGAAGATAAATCCCCAAGAACCATAGAGACCTTTTTTTTTATATTTTGTTTTCTTTAGCATTGTAAAAGCAATACTGATTATAACATAAGCACAAACTATTTGAAGTGTTTAAAGAGTACATTTTCTCCCATACCCACAGTAATCCTACTCCTAAGCAGTTAAACTAACTCACAGAAACATACATGCATACTTAACACTAGCTCATGGGCTTAATTTGGCTTCATGATGCATGGTGCTATCTTATAAATAGTAGTCCACAGTATGCATATACCATAATTTATTTAAGCAAAAGTCAAAGGATTTAAATCTATCCAAACTTCATGTATCAGTGAAAGAAATTACCTCTGCTTTGGGAAAAACAGTCACCAGGTTCTTCTAATTCCATCACTTCTTCACTCTTAGCAGATGCTCAGTGTTCTACTCTAGTGGTAGGTCTCTTAACAGACCTCTACGTAACTGACTCATCAAATTAGCCAATGTTCTTCATTTCCCCAGTAACATGTAACAAATAATGACTATGGCACACTAAATACTCAGAGCTGCCAAGCTACTTTCTTTGGGGTATCTTCTGCTTCCACTAGTTTCCAAGGGTCACTTGTGTTTTCACCCAAATAAGTCTATGCCACTTTTTTATGTTATTCTATTATAACACAAATTGAATAAGTGTTTAGTCCTTAATATAGCTATTTCCAAAAACATTAAATTGAATTTTGGGGGAAGTTAATAATGGTGAGTTACTAAAAGAACTGTGTTATGAAAATCTTAAGAAGAAAACTATAAAAATGGCAAGAAATATACCAAATTCTATAGGAATTATGCACTCAGATTGCTTTGTACTTGCCTTTAAAATATTTAATTTAGTGCCAGACATACATTTAAATATTACAGAAAAATATTGCCCTTTTTTAAAAGGACCAAAGTTGAGCTCTTCCCTAGTCACAGTAAAGAGCTAAAGAAGTGTGGGAATATTTTATTGTACAAAGAATGCTTAAGAGGTGAAATTTGTTTTAGAGATTATATAATTGATAAAATTTTAGAAGAGGAAGCATCACATTAACACCCCATCTTCTTACCTCCCTGATAGAAAAAGAAATAAGTATTAAGAAAAAATCATGCATTTACTGCATGTAATTTGAGGGTAATGAGAAAGGAATCATGTCTTTTAATTTCCAATTATTTAAAAAAATAAAAGCAAGAAAGAAAGAGAAAACAATAAAAAAATAAATATGAAAGTATAAATAAATGTCCAAAGCATAGATGTAACTATATATGCTATAAAAATGCCAATGATGCAATTAATGTGAAATTTCTTCTTAAAAAAGTGTACGTAGATGAATTCTTTTTTAGAATTAAATTACTAAGAAAGCTTCTGTAATCTTTGTTAGAAAAACAGCTACATGTGTACAAAGAAATACTAGTCTTTCCAGGAAAAAAAAATAAGTAAATTAAAAGAATATTTGTAATTTCCATTCTAAGATTTATAAATATTAGAATAAAATTCAAAATATTTCTATTTATTTGTCCTAAAACATATCCTATCAATAATTCAGAGAATAAAACTTTAAGTAGCAATCATGACTCTTAATAGAAAGCAAAAAATTTATTTAAAAAAAATTTTTAATGTTTATTTATTTTGAGAGACAGACAGAGCATGAGCTGGGGAGGGGCAGACAGAGAGAGAGAGAGGGAGACACAGAATCGGAAAGAAACGGAAGCAGGCTCCAGGCTCTGAGCTGTCAGCACAGAGCCCGACATGGGCCTCAAACCCACAAAACATGAGATTATGACCTGAGCTGAAGTCTGATGGTTAACTGACTGAGCCACCCAGGAACCCTGAAAGCAACAAATTTATAATAAATTTTGTTACTTAAAGTATTTAGAAAACATTTGCAGATTTCATGATAACCAACACTTAATAATTTGCTTATTAAAGAGCATAAAATTATAATATTCTTTAATTGTTTGATACCAGAAGTTATTATACATACACGGGTATTTAATATATACATAAATTATCATATTTCATAGACTATAGGATAATTTTTACATTTAAATATTTATTTAAAATTACATTTAATATTTAAATGTTTATTAAATATTTCTACATTTAAATATTTATTTAAATAAGATACATTGAAGTATCTTACCTCACTAATATAAATATTTGGTGGAATATTTTCTCATTCTTAAATAAATGTGAAAAAATATTTGCAATTGCACATATTACAAACTACATTTTAGTTCCAAGGAAATCTGGAATTAAAATCATCAGTAAAATAGGGCATCTGGGTGGTTCAGTCAGTTAAGCGTCCAACTTCAGCTCAGGTCATGATCTCATGGTGCCTGAGTTAAGCCTGAGTCTGGCTCTGTGCTGACAGCTTGGAGCCTGGAGCCTATTTTAGAGCCTGGAGCCTGCTTCGGATTCTGTGTTTCCCTCTCTCTTTCTGGCCCTCCTCCACCCACACTCTCTATGTCTCCCTCAAAAATGAATAAACTTCAAAAAAAAATTTTTTAAATCATCATTAAAGCATACATTTACCAAAAACAAAACAAAAAGGATACTTTAGGAAGGTAAAAAAGCAATGTAAAATCTTAATAAATAACCATCAAATAAAAGTTAACAAATTTGAGTTTTCTCTGAAAAGCTACCAGGGACTATCAGAACCCTGTAAATTCCTTCCAATCACTAATATAAAAATAATACATAATCATTTACACAGTTGTGCAATTATCAACTTCAGTGTTAGTGCATAAAGAGAAACAAACCAAAAAATGGGAAAACACAAAATAATAGTTTAAAGTAGTCCAAAAATTTAAGGTCAGATAGTAATAATCCTTTCTCTATATAAGCACATCAGAATTTAATAGTATTCTGCTTGTACTATATCTTTTTCCCTTCTGCAGCATTTCAAGCCAAGAACATGGAAAGAATTTACTGAATCAGCATTCTGGGAAAACTCCTAGTAGTTTAGTTAATAATATATAGTTTTTCATTACAAAAGAAAGTCTTTGCTTCTAAGTTTCATTCTTGAAACTATAAGATTTACTAGAAACATACTTGATTCTCAGCAGGGTTAACCATACCTATCATTCTCACAACATGAAGTACTTGAATACTATCTCTAATCCTTTTGACACAGACCCTGAAAAGTTCTTCCTTTTTATTAAAAAAGATTGATTGTTATATCTTTAACGTGGATATAAGAATTTCTAGTAAAACACTATGGATTGAATATATGCATGTATCACCAATCCCTCTTCAAACACTACTACTGTTATAATGAAGGAATTATTAAAATACTAATATACAAAGACAATGATAATGAGAGAGTATATCTCAGAAAACAAGAGATTCAACAAAATTTTAGAAGGAAGAGAGCTAATAGAGCAGCAGTAGACTATCAGAACAGAGAAAGATGTTACTTAGGAGCACAAAAGTATGGAAGCCAAGAAATTAGAAATGCACATCTCAAGATCCTGGAAACTCTCAAGATTTAGAGGTACCAGAACTTCAAGAATTAGAGCTATCACTGAAACCAGAAATACTGTATAGTTTCAGATTTGATTGAAGATCTTTATAGGGTGCAGTTGGCCCCAAGATCACTTAGGAACAGCCACACAATTCTGCACCTGGGGAAGACTGGCCATTTACTTTCTAGTGAGGCTGAACTGAATGCCTTTTGACTCAAGACTCGACATAGCTAAAAGAGAGGTGCCAGAGCCCAACTGGGAAATTGAGCAAAAGATTATGTATGTGTAGTAATATCCACTGGGGATCCTTGGTTTATATCTCTTGGTTTATACCTCTAGGGTTAAAATTGAGGATATTCCCTTAGAAGAAACTGACTAGGACAAAAGAAAAGGCAATAGATATTGATTATTGTGGATCCTTAAGTGAAATGACCAATCCCTGACTAATCAGTGAAATCCACTAGTCAATAAGTATTGCCCTTGCCACAGACTTTGCAGTCAGAATTTTAGGGTTTCACTCTGAAATATATATTTAAAAAAAAAAGAATCACATGACACTTGTGGAAAAACTATATTATTAAGTGCAGGTCAAAACAAACAAGTACCCAGAGACAATAGAGACTATGCTGAGATCAAAAGAAACCTTCAAATATATTATAATTTGTGATATTTTGTACATATGTCATATAAATAGTTTATTATTTATATATACATATATACACACAGATATTTATGTATATTACATCTATTAATCAATATATTTCAAATACAATGTAAATAACATATATAGCACCTATTTAAAAAGAAATATTCCAGAAAATAAGATTTCTTAGATACTAAAAATATGATGACAGTGATAATTTGAATTAAGTACATTTACTAAAATCTCCCAAAAGGGTTTTTAAAGACATGTGATGGAAATAAAAGAGAAGAAATAAGAATATCTGTGGCAGTCTACAATATTCAACAACATATTAAAAGGAATTCCAGTTTGAAAAAAGAAAACTTATAGGGTAGACATTCTCAAACAAATAACACAGTTTTTTCAGACCTGAAGGGCATGAACAACTGAGTTTAAAGAGTCCACCGAATGCCAAGTAAAATAGGTGAATATTGCCCTCACTAACCAAGATCATCAAAATTTTGAGAACTCCAGAAATAATAAAAAGCTTTTTAAAAGCAGTGAAGAAAAAAATTTTAATGCAAAGACTGGGAATCCAAATGTCACCTAACTTCTACCTTCTTAATGACAACTTTGGAAGCCTAAATATAATAAAGTCTTTAAAATTCTGAGGCTAAATTATTTCCAATCCAATATTCTATACCCAGCCAGATTATCAATCAAGTTTCAGGGAAGTACAAAGACATTTTCAAATATACACGCTCTCAAAATTTTAATCCATTATACCATGTTTTAATAAACTAGTGGATGATATGAGTACCACCAAAATTAGAGAGTAAACCAAGAAGACAGAAATTGGAAGATGAAACATACAGAGAATCAAATAGAAGAAAGAGGCAAAGGAAAAATTCTAGAAGGAGAGCAGTGCTTCAGGACTGTTTGGATTGGACTACAAAGAGAGAGGACTCTAAGATGGAAACCTTCAGGAAAAGAATAGAACTGATAAGTTATTCACAGATTTAAATGTATCAGAAGATTTATTGTCATAATGGAGAGTTTATGAGTGGATTGCTAACAGGCATATTAAAAACTAACAAAATTTAAAGTGATGTAAAACTTCATTTTAGAGAGTTCCACAAGAAAGCAAAAGAAATTTTAGTATACTATATAAACAACCAAATAATGCTTATATAGCCATTATAATATAGGCAGAGCAAATTTACCCCAAGATTTTCATATAACTCCATAAGGAGAATGGGAGAAAGAAAAGTGTGTGTGAGAGGAAGTTATACAAAAAGTCAGGAAAAGCATCCATGAGTAAAAATAATTATGAAACTGCGGTAGAAGCATGCTACTCCAAAAACTAAATAGCAGAAGAAACTCTTGCCCCTTGGAAACAGAATCTCAGGATGAAAAAGGGTAGAAGGTTGATGATTATGCTTGCTGGTAAGTCTTAAAGTGCTGCGGGTTTTTTGTTGTTTTTTACTTTTTAAAATATCTATAAGTTTTACTTTGATGAATATTAAATTAAGAAGCTAAAAAAAATCTAAGTATACCTGAGAATAGGACTGTTCTGTCATCAGTGGGGACCATGCCACTGTTCATAATCCTATTTTAGCTGAAATGCAGCCTTGCCCTGAGAATCCCATTTCCTCTACTAACCTCAGAAGTAAAGCCAGTTTTACTCTAATCTTCCCTACACCTAAATGCCTGGAAGAGAGTTAGCCCCTCTCTCTGCTCCCCATTATTGCTTCCAAACCATTTCTCCATTCACCTTTTAAACTGCAGCTCCTTTGATGCTGGTATCTTCCAGCAATAGCCACCCACTACTTCTCTGTTGTTTTAATTTATGCACCTCCATGTCACCCTTCTTCATTGTTGAAGACTTTTGCTCCCACCTCACTTTTTCTCTCTTAAAATATGTACATTTTATTATATGTAAATTATGCTTCAATAGAGTTGATTAAAAAAATTTTTTAAGGAGAAAAGTCAGTGTCACAGGCTTCCAGAGCCTACCCAATCACTGATCAAGGTGAAAATATCTAAGAAAATAAAAGGGACAGCAAAGAACAGTTTGGTGAGAAGTTCAGTATCGAAGTCCAGTCCAATGTGAAGAACAGGAGGAAGATCCGTGTAAGGAGAAACAACCAGATTTCAAGTCAGAAAGCCAGAGATTTAATGAGTATTGCTAACAAATCACCAACTTCACACACACACACACACACACACACACACACACACACACAGAAAACAAATTGAAAGGAGATGCACATCTAAGGCAAAGTAAATAGCAAATTTGGTAAGAACATGTTTGAGACAGTAAGTCCTAACTCAACACTTTGAATTGTATCTGTTCAGTCACCATGCTTCTCCCACATTATTTGTGTAAAACACAAACAAACAAACAAACAAACAAAAAACTGATCCCATTTAAACATGAGTAGTCTTCAAAAAAGCAACCAAAAGAAAGCTAGGAATAGATAATGAAAACAAAAGGTATACAAAGAAACTAAATCACAAAATTGTTCCATGTTTTTCCAGTCCCAACTAAAGTACAACATGGGGAGCATCTGGGTAGCTCAGTCTGTTAAGCATCTGACTCTTGATTTCGGCTCAGGTCATGATCTCACAGTTTGTGAGTTTGAGCCCCCATTGGGCTCTACACTGACAGTGCAGACCCTGCTTGGGATTCTCTCTCTCCCTCATTCTCCCTGACCCTTCCCCCCCCCCCGCACTTTCTCTCTATCTCTCTCTCAGAATAAATAAATAATAAATAAATAAATAAATAAATAAATAAATAAATAATAAAGTACAACAGGGAACAAAGGTCAGGGAAGAGAGATAAAGTTTCAAAGATGAAATTGCAAGAAGACAGAAAGAAACAAAGAATAAAACTGGCATAGCTCAGTAAAAAAATGAGAGTACTGCAAAATCATCACCAAGAAGAAAGCCAGGTTTTAATCAACTTAAAATAACATGACTGAAATCCAGGAAGAAACATCATGGGGTGGCCAGAGGAAACACAAATAAAACAGAAAATAACAAGGATTGGGGGGAAAATAGATTGTCTTTTTCTGAAAAATGACATCAAAGGAGACCCAAAGTATGCATATTTGTTTTTCTTGAGAAAAAAGAACTCATCAAATGAAAATTATCAAAGGTATTTTATAGGAGAATCTCCCCGAAATATGAGCACATCATATCCTAGGAAAAAACTGGCACAAAATGATCAATCCTAAGATATACCCCGGTGAATTTATTGAACTTTCATTATAAGGAAAGAATCATATAGATCTTCAGCTAGATAAAGCACAGCCCAAATAAGACAGAAATAAACAGACTGTCTCAGACCTCCACAGCAGCACTCTAGGCAGGTAGAGTGAAGTGCAGTCTCCAAAGTTCTGAAGAAAAGACAATAGGACCCAGGGATTCTCTGTCTGGCCAAGTTGTTCTTCGCCAATAAAGAAAATGGACATTTTCAAGTAGACACGGCTTCCAAGGTTACAGCACCCATGAGCTTTGTTTGCAAAACTACCGGCCAATGAAATCCAGCCAAGAAAAAATGAAGTGAAATAAAGAAACCAAGAGAGACAAAGCTAAATGGAGGTGTGCTTAAAAATAAATTTAAATACTAAACTAGGGATAAACATGTGTGGATAGTGTATAGATATTAGAGAAGAAAAATGAAATAATAATGCTATTTTGAGTTCAAAGTTCGAAATTATCCTGGAGACTGGGTGTAGCTTACACAATATAGATAAAATTACCAAACTCTCTGAGATTCTTCAGCTGAAACAATATTTAATGCTGTCCCATGGCATCCATGTTTCTACCAAATGGAAGTTGTAATCAATTAGCTTTTAGACGTCTACAAGACAATGATCCCCATCCTATATTCTGTCCCCTGGATCTTTATAGCTATACAACTCTCTTTGCCCTATGTGGCCCTATTTCACAGCCAGAGCTGACTGGACGGGACTGCATAATTAACCCCAGTTAAACCAGTCAGATCCTCTCACTTGTGGGCTGGGATTGCGACATAGACACTGTAGCCAAATATATGTGATATCAGAACTGGTGCTGTGGCCAAACAGAATTCTGGTCTATAGGTAGAAATGAATGAAACAGACACACAGAGATGGAAGATCAACTTAGTTGAAACAAGAGAATGGCCTTGTTTTTTTCCTTCCAAAAGCCCAATACACTTCCTGCCATAGGCTTATATGAGATGTCAGTGTACTTTTAATAATTTCTTTTTTATTAAGCTTTTTTGGATAGGTTTCACTTATTTTCAGCCAAAATAGTCTTAAAAACAACACAAAATAATATGAGAAATGAAGTTACAATGAACAAATCCACATTAAAAAAAAATTCATGCAAAACTAGACAAATTGGAGTACAGGTTGAGGGGCAGTGTTGATTGCTCTACCAAGGAATAGGAAACCAGCAGTTTGTTTGCCAGTAACAAAGTCGTTCAGCTATCATCTGCTCTCCCTGACAAATTCACACTACATTTCCACAAAAAAGTGAGGCTTTAAAGAATGTCATAGTCAGTTTAAAGAATCAGAGTATGCAGATTACAACTTGCAAAACATACAGCAAAGAAGCAAGTTTGAGAAAGGAATTTCCTGTCTAGAGACAAAGAAGAAAATGAGGCCAGCACCTTAAGATTGCTGTGTTCCAGATCGAGAAATTATGCACCTCACCAAGACACAGCATCCAAACTATTTGAATAATCATATATCTGTACTTTAGGCTAATATACTGATAGGGGCAGAAGGGGGAAGGTGCAGTATCCTAACATTCAGAAAGGTAATATGTGCATTAACTGGAGAGTTAGAATGGAATCATTACCCATGGGCCCCTTCGAGGAATACCCCCACTATATGCCATATTCTAGCTCCAACCTAACAAATCCATTAAAGCTAAACTGGAATTCATGCTTCAGGAAGAACATACTTGAACAGATTAAAGAAATGTGCCCTGCTGGCCACTGTTTTTCTCCTAGGCCTTAAGACTAAGTCCATTAGCAGATAAATATGAAGTCCTGTAATTCCAGGAAGGGTTCGATAAGAATGATAAACCCAGGTGTGACAGTGAGGCCAAGCAAATACACACAGCACCATGAGGCATCAAGTTTTCTGGCTTGCTTTACTGCCAACAGAGCTCTCCCAAACCAAACAATATCAACAAGAATTTCACCAAAGTCTACAAGAAGGTTAATTGCAGAAAACAAAACAAAACCTCTCCCCCTGGTCAAGAGAACATGGATGACTGAAACCAAGATAGGAAATTTAACACCAACATGGGGCTTTTTTGTTTGTTTGTTTTCTTGCTGTTGTGCCTTTCAGATGAAACTATTAAAGATGCTGGCACAGCCAGACCAGATTCCTGCAGACTATGGACAGAACCCAACACTCCCTTCAAAGTGGCTCTGAAGGACATCTGTACCAGCAGGGCAGCTAGAATTGGAACTCATTCTGCTGCAAAGAAAATCAGTCAACAGTCTCAAGACCCCATGAGGTGAACTGGTGGACCCCTCTCCCTCAGATTCAAGCATGCCTTCTCTTGGGTCCCAAAGGTATTCCCAAGGAAGAACATTTTGATATCGTTATGTGATGAGCCACCACACAGTCATATTAAATAAACTATACTATTTATTCAAGTCTATTTTATCTCTGACAGTGTTAAAATTTTAAATTTTTGTCCAGATACATGGTAAAAACAGAGAGACATTTTCAGTGCCATCTCGTGGAGGGACTGATCAATACCTTCTCAGGTTGATTCTCCACCAGTCATTTTAGTCATATTAGAGACTTGACCTTCTTGTGGCAGCCACTGGCCACAGGGGGTTCAAAACACAAAAGGCCAGAGGCAGCAAAAGCATGGAGTAATGAGAGAAGACAGTCCGAACTTTGGTGCCTCACAGAGAGCAAAGCCATTCGCAGGGAATGAGTAATCAAAAGCAAGCATTCTGCAGAGTATCTTGGACAGAAATGAAAATACCTTGGTAAGACAGTGATAAAAACTCAAATTCAAATGAATGCTGAGCAAAGACATAGACAAAGAAATCTTATGCAAATTGCAGTTGCAGCATAACATCCTAGAGCAGACTGACGCAGAACTAAAATATCGTGGAACAAGAACAGGATGGGGCCCAGCAGAACCTGGAAGAAGAAACATGAAAATCAAACATGAACAAACCACTCCTTTGTTCACACTGTCTCATGATTTTTAGCAATTCTATTACGAGACAAAAATGAAAGCGTGTGATAGCACTCACTGCTAAGAATCCATGAATATAGAATATAAATTAAACAAGTTCACAGTTCAGCACCACTATACGCAGCTCTTGTTACAAGGAATAGAAAATATTCTTTTTATTGTTTTATAAAATACTGACTTTAACAATCCTTCCATATATTCACCAACGTTCTGATCCCTATGGAGACAAAACAGGTGAGCAAATAAATTTGGTTTTTAACAAGGCTTGCTGTCTGGATAGGCAATAAATCACTTGAAAACATAACATTTCCATTAGAAATGGATCTTTGCTTAGATAAATACGCCCAATAATATTGCTCTGGATTTTCTAACCAATTCAGTAAGACAAAAAAAAAAAAAAGGTATCTGCTACATTGATATGTTGATATATCTGATGTATTTCTAGTATATAAATACTAGAAAGGAGGAGGCAACATTATTATTTGTAGGAAAAGCTGCTGGAAAACTGGCTAATGCAACATTTCAGGGGTACAATTTGGCACTATGGAAAAAGCCGTTAAGATATGTATTGTCTTTGATACAATCATTCTAGTTCAAGAAATTTACTCAAGTATCCAACCAGAGATGTGAACAAACATTTGTGTGAAAGGTATTTATCACAGCTTTTTTCCCTGGCTTAAAATAAAAATGGAAACACCTCTTGTGGCCTACACCATGGAATTAGGCAAATGATCTATAGTGAATTTATAAAATAAGATAAAAGATATCACAATATAATCAATTATTTGGACTCAATTTATCTGATTACAAATCAGCTGGGAAAAGCAGTTGGTCATGGGCCCTGAGTATCACTGCAAGTCTCTGCTCAGTGTGCCCAGCTCCAAGGCCTAACCTCTTGTGAACTGATACTGTTTCGATAGCTGGACACAAAGGCAATTGAGCAGGTTAAGACAACCAGGGCACCTTGGTGACTAAGTTGGTTAAGCCTCTGACTTCAGCTCAGGTCATGACCTCAAGATTTGCAAGTTGGAGCCCCATGTCAGGCTCTGTGTTGACAGCTCAGGAGCCCACTTCCAATCCTCTGTCTCTCTCTGTCTTTCTCTCTGTCTCTCTCTCTCTCTCTCTCTGCCCCTCCCCACTCATGTGCGCGCTCTCTCTCTCTCTTCTCTCTCTCAGAAATAAACATTTGAAAACAATAAAAATAAATTAAATCTCTAGAATGGTCAAGACAACCACAAAATCTCTAGAATAGGTCAAGACAACCACAACATGACAACTATGAGACTGCTCAAAAGGTGCTTGTTTATTGCTTGCTAGAATAAACGGAGTCCTTAGCTCTGGGTTCCTGAAATACACTGCAAATTACTGTGTGCATAGCTATCATCCAGGCCATTAAATCACCCCAAAAGACTTGGAGTCACATACCTGGCACTATCCTGTGAATGTTCCTACTGTTTGCTGTGCTGAAAGTAAGATGCTGTCTTGTTTGGACACACTGAGCATCATAGTTTACTTTTAGCACCTCTGTTATGAGGGTTGGGGTTTTTCCTTAACCAACTTCTTGCCTTTTCATCTACCAGTTTTGCATTGCTTCATTTCTTCATGCTCTGACTTATGTTATTTTAATATAATACTGTGACAGTTTCTAGAGGTATCAATATTCATTCTAGAGGGGTAATAATAACGTATTTGAGGATTAAGTAAGATAATACGTATACACCACTTACAGCAGTGCCTGGCATGTGAAAGCATCCAATAAGCATTTAGCAATCATTATCATTATTATCAACTTCATCCACATTATCATCATTACAATGACACAATACAATCATATTTGGTAAATGCCAGAAAATGTGCTATATATTCTAAGTAAAAGAGCAAGTTATAAAACTCTAATCACAGTGGGGGAAATGTGAACAATTGTTGAATCTGAGTTAAGAGTATACTAGAGCAGACTAATCTTACAAAATTGCAGGTTTCAAATTATATTAACATAAAAAATTACCTCAATCTGAATTATCCCATCTGAATTTATCTATATATAGTCATATATGTGTGTGCATGTGTACAATAACACACATATCATATGCACACTCATAAACACACAAGTAGAAAAAATAGGCTTTCTCATTGATCAAAAACAATTTACATTGGATGATGTGATTTGGAACTTTTTTTTTTTTTTTTGCATTATCTCAGTATTTTCCAAATTTCTAAACAGACAGAGTATTTAAAAAAGAAAATGTAGGGGCACCTGGTTGGCTCAGTTCATTAAGTGTCCAACTTCAGCTCATGTCATGATCTCATGGTTTGTGAGTTTGAGCCCTGCGTCAGGCTCTGTGCTAATAGCACAGAGCCTGGAGCCTGCTTCAGATTCTGTGTCTCCCTCTCCCTTTGCCCTTCCCCCACTCACGCTCTGTCTCTCTCTCGCTCTCAAAGATAAATAAACGGTAAAAAAAATTTTATAAGAAAATTTAAAACACTTTTCATAAGAAGGTTTACATAAATAATGGTTTCAAAGTACAACTCAGCCTCTATGTCTTATCTTTAAATGGAGAAACTAAAGTATTTCAAAAAATACTCGTTACTTGAGGAAGTTGGGCAATTAGGCATTCAGAAATTCATGAAGTTAAACTTAAAACATACATCACTGTGTCTGAAGTTCTGGGTTCCAACCAAGTTTCACCCCCAGTTAGTTTACCACACCCTTAGCCTTAAATAACCATGGAAGTGAAGGAGACTGTGCCTTGTAAATCGAATTTCAGGCTTCACCTGATCAGATGAAGTCATGTTCAAGTTACACAGAGCAACTCTAATTACAAATTAACACAATGATCAGAGGAGAAGATCTGGCACCGAGTGGGAAGATCAGAATAGATAAAATTCCATTTGTGTCTGCTCAAAACAAAGGGAAAATAAAAGAATCATCAGAAGTGAGGAAAAAAGAATAAAGCCTGAGTTGGCAAAATCTCAACAAACAAACTCAGGTTCCAAAGGAGTCTTTGTTGCCTGGTTCAGTTTTCTGATCCATAGCACAGATCTTCAAGGACTCCCTGGAGTGTAAGGAATAATCTCTTTCATGAAAACTTTGCTGAATGTTTGTTTGTTTTCTTCAAATAAGAAGGCTAACAAAACTGACTGTCATTCTCCCAAGTAATGCAGAAAGTACCAATATCCACATGTTTCTACAGAAAAATTAATATTCTCTTATAAACAATACAAGCACACTCTACCATTTGAATGTATTTGAATACTTTTGAACTTTTTTCCCCATACTGATCTGTTCTTTTCTAGAATACAAGCAATGTGGGGCGCCTGGGTGGCTCAGTTGGTTAAGCAGCCGACTTTGGCTCAGGTCATGATCTCGCGGTCCGTGAGTTCGAGCCCTGCGTCGGGCTCTGTGCTGCCCGCGCAGAGCCTGGAGCCTGTTTCAGATTCTGTGTCTCCCTCTCTCTGACCCTCCCCCATTCATGCTCTCTCTCTCTCTGTCTCAAAAATAAATAAACGTTAAAAAAAAATTAAAAGAATACAAGTACTGAATAAGTATTTAACAGAACTTCAGAGAGTAAACTTGTTCATAAAGAAAAAAGTATCAATTACAAAAGTAATTGTGATAAACAAGGAAAAGCTTTGTACATAGAGTGACAGATGAAAAACTAAGCATTTAGTTGAATTCTAAATATTCCAAAGAAAATGCAGTACTGGGTCATAACAGAAGAGATACATCGCTCCAATGCTTTCACTACAATGAAATATCAAGAGAAAAATGCCATAAGCAAGAAGTAAATTCCTCATCATTCCTAAGTGCCCAGAAAGCTGGTTCCATGGTTGGCTATTTCAGTAACCCAGTACAGAGAGAACTCTACATAGACTTCTCTGCTCTAACTCATGGATCTTCATTATTTGCCACTTTCCCAAACAACACATTCCCAGACAATGTCCAAGGCTGAAAGGGTCAGCATGATGTCTTGGGTCCCTTTTCCAGAAGGTCCCCAGGATACATCCAGTTACATCTTACTGAGTAAGGTTTTTTCCCACTTGCATGCCTAAAGCAATTGCTGCCAAAGGAGAAGAAATTATGCCTGGCTTAGGCTAATAGACATTCAACACTTGGGGTGCACAATAGTGAGTAAAATACAGATTTTGCTGACAAAGAAGGGTGATGGTTGTGAGACAGAGAAGTAGCCATGTGTGTTCCAGGAGAATTCCAGATAGTGGAAGCTAAAAGCCAAATTCCTTACCATCACATGTAAGCTCCCATCCATCCTTTTAGCCCTTCAAGTACATTCTTCCACAAACCTTATATTTATTCGCTGCAGCTTTACCTGCTATTTTCTGAATAAGTCAAGCATTTATATTCATCCTCCCTTTGAAAATTCAGTCTCATCATCTTCTATGGAATTCTTCCCTACTTTCTTCCAATCATAATTATCTCCTGACATCAATTTCAAAAAGCAACATCATCTGATCACTTACACCAGAATGAATCCCTCCCTTCTCTAGTCTTCCATACTTTGAAATTTCTCTTTCTTAGGCCTTCTGGTTTGTACCACTCATGTCTCTTACCCCACTGAATTAAAACACTCTTCAAAACAGAAATGGTGTCATACACAAAAAAAAATTCAAAATGGATGAAAGACCTAAATGTGAGACAGGAAATCATCAAAATCCTAGAGGAGAAAACAGGCAGCAACCTCTTCACCTCAGCCACAGCAACTTATTTGACATGTCTCTGAAGGCAAGGGAAATAATAGCAAAAATTAGCTATTGGGACCTCATCAAGATGAAAAGCTTCTTCACAGTGAAGGAAACAATCAACAAAATTAAAATGCAACAAACAGAATGGGAGAAGATTGTGCAAATGACATATCAGATAAAGGATTAGTATCCAAAATGTATAAAGAACTTACTAAACTCAACACCCAAAAACCAAATAATCTAGTTAAGAAATGGGCAGAAGACACGAATAGACACTTTTACAAAGAAGACATCCAGATGGTTAACAGACACATAAAAAAATGCTCAACATTACTTATCATCAGGGAAATACAAATCAAAAACCACAACGAGATAGCACCTCACATCTGTCAGAATAGCTAAAATTAACAACTCGGGAAACAACAAATGTTGGCAAGGATGCAGAGAAAGAGGAACACTTTTTCACTGTTGGTGGGACTGCAAACTGGTTCAGACACTCTGGAAAACAGTATGTTTCCTCAAAAAATTAAAAATAGAGCTACCCTACAACCCAGCAATTGTACTAGTAGGAATTTATCCAAAGGATACCAAAATGCTGATTTGAAGGGGCATGTGCACCCAATGTTTACAGCAGCACTATCAACAATAGCCAAAGTATGGAAAGAGCTCAAATGTCCATCGATGGGTGAATGGATAAAGGATATTTGGTATATATATATACAGTGGAATACTACTCGGTGATGAAAAAATGAAGTCTTGTCATTTGCAACAATGTGGATGGAACTAGAGGGTATTATGCTAAGCAAAGTCAGTCAGTCAGAGAAAGACAGATATATGATTTCATGCATATGTGGAATTTGAGAAACACAACAGATAACATATGAGAAGGGAAGGAAAAATAAGATAAAAACAGAGAGGGAGGCAAACCATAGGAGACTTTTAAATACAAAGAACAAACTGAGGGTTGCTGGAGGGGTGGTGGGTTGGGGGAGGGTGGGTTAAATGCGTGATGGACATTAAGGAGGGCACTTTTCTGGATGAGCACCAGGTGTCATAGTAAGAGATGAATCACTGGGTTCTACTCCTGAAGCCAAGACTACACTGTATGTTAGCTAACTTGAATTTAAATTACAAAGTAAAACATAAATAGTGTCATATTCATCTTTCACATATGATCCCAGTGCTTTTAATGTACAAGGTATTTAATAAACACCTGTAGAATTCATCTAAAAATTCATCATTTTTAGAAATACTTACTAAAATGCACACTAGGACTCTGACTCTGTCATTGTCAATTTCTCTTAAGAATGGACAAGGAGCTAGGTCAGTTTGAAACTAATTTCAGAGTAAATTCAAACTAAAGTGCTAACTCATCATCAGAGAAATACAAATCAAAACCACAATGAGATACCACCTCACACCTGTCAGGATGGTAAAAATTAACAACCCAGGAAACAACAGATGTTGGCAAGGATGGGGAGAACAGGGAACACTTTTGCACTGTTCGTGGGAATGCAAACGGGTGCAACAACTCTGGAGAATAGTATGGAGATTCTTCCAAAAATTAAAAAATAGAGCTACCCTACAACCCAGCAAATGCACTACTAGGTATTTATCCAAAGGATACAAAAATGCTAATTGGAAGAGGCACATTGTTCATAGCAGCACTATTGACAATACTCAAATTATGGAAAGAGCCCAAATCACCATGAACTAATGAATGGCTAAAAAAATGTGGATACACACACACACACACACACACACACACACACACACAGTATATTATATATATAATGGAATAGCCAAATTATGGAAAGAGCCCAAATCACCATGAACTAATGAACGGCTAAAAAAATGTGGATACACACACACCACACACACACACACACACACACACACACACACACACACACACACATATATATAGTATAGTATAGTATAGTATATATATAATGGAGTATCATATTATATATGTTATATATAATGGAATATTACTCAGTGGTCAAAAAGAATAAAATCTTGACATTTTTGCAACAACATGGATGGGACTAGAATGTATTATGCTAAGCGAAATAAGTCAGTCAGAGAAAGACAAATACCATATGATTTCATTCATATGTGGAATTTAAGAAACAAAGCAGACAAACACAGGAATGGAGGGAAAAATAAGAGAAAAACAGAGTGGGAAACAAACCATAGGAGATTCTTAAATACAGAGAACAAACTGAGGGTTGCTGGAAGTGTGTTGGGTGGAGGGATGGGCTGAATGGGTGATGGACATTAAGGAGGGCACTTGTTGGGATGAGCACTGGTGTTATATGTAAGTGATAAATCACTAAATTCTATTCCTGAAACCATTATTACACTATATGTTAACTAACTTGGATTTAAATTTTTTAAGAAATTAAAATGCTAAGATACAATGGCATCTTTTGGTTGTCTATTTTTGGAGAAACACATTTACATTTTTAAAACACCCACTGGATTCACAATATTATTCTATGTCCTGTGAATCTTTGGGACGTTTTTGCTAAGAGACATAAAGCATGAGCTTATAAGATTCATTAGATCCTGCTCTGACTCTCTTTTTCCATTTATCAAGTTTTATTAAGTTTTTGTCTTCTTCATGTTTAACAATCTCTCTCATTTAATAACACAACCTTCAAAATAAGTATCAGTTGAGTCATATATTGCAAACTCAAAGAGGTAATAATAGAGCAAAATACTACATCTCTCTAATCAGTTGAGAATCTTGTTTTAAAAGGTCTCTGAAAAAGAGACACCATACTCACCTCAGTAAGTCATGTTTAATATTTGCTAATCAGGTAACTTTCCTTTGATCTGGTCTAAAATTTAATGCTACATCTTGAAAATTTTATGCTACAAACTTATCTTGTTTGAAACAGAGATAATGCTAGAATCTTTGCATCTGTATTAACCATGATTAAGGTTTGTTTGTTTTTTGTTTGTTGGTTTGGTTTGGTTACCCAACATCTAAAAATCTGGCTTGTTTGTAGTATTCTCTAACTTATGAATCTTAATCAGAGGCACAGTGTATCTTTCCCTACAGAAGCAAAAAGACCCAGGTCCTCAGGACCTTAAACCGCCTCCAGATGGGGTACAGGCATGTGATATAGGCTGGATATGTGATTCAGCAGCTGGTGATACAGGAGAGACTCCATTCCTAAATGGCAACAGTGGCAGTGGGGACACCACTGTGACCAGTGTCCTGGGAGGCCTTGTAAGCCATGGTGTCCAGTATTCAGAGGTGTCAGCAGTGGGATCCTCACAAGACTGGTTCTGATGGCCTAGTCTCTCCTCATTCCTATTATTTCCCAAGCCTTTTCTCCAGCATTCTCACAGAAATTCTATGAGCTGCCCAGCATCCATCCAAACTTCCATGATGGGTCAGTCTCTGTTACTTATGGATAAAAACCATAACCAGTATTTTATGCAATACTACAAATATACATGCACAGACTTGTACGGTACTTAGTCTCAAATTGCTCTGAAATCATTATTTCATTGGTACTTAAAATTTAAAAGATGGTGTTTTGATTTTTTAGTTTTGGGGGGTTTTCTTGAGAGGTCACCTCTTTTTGTTTTTTATTTACAAGGTTGGGGGAAAAGTTTTGATGGTGAATTTTGTCTAAAACTTTTCTACATCCCTTTAAAGTCTGAAATTCAGAAGTGGACATAGAGTTCATATGAAGTTCTGTGATGCTAAAGATACGGTGTAATTATCACTGACCTTCAAACATTCCATATAAACCAAACAGGCAAAGACGTTTCCTGTGTTTGAAAGGCCAACTGATTTTCTCTCGGCCAGCTTTTAAACAAGCATGGCATTGCATTTACTGAATAGTAATAAATTTCAATAATGGGAAAGACAAAATATTTTGTTCTAAATATTCTACATATGGCTTTGTGTGGGGGAGTTTTTGTTTTTGTACCAAATGCAGAGTGTGAAGTCTTTACTTTTTGACCTTCTGCCTAAAGCACCTCAAAGAGCAACGACTATAGGAGGAAATGAGTCTGTTTTGAATTCAGCGGAACACTGGAACTTCAAAAGAGCCCAGCATCTGCTCTCAGAATAAGAACCTTGCTGAATTGGTTTGAACTAAGAGTTTCAATTTATCACAGTTGTACACAAATAAACAATACATTTTATTTGTCCTATCAAAATTATACGAGAAACTAATAAATTCTGATTGAAAAAAACAAAGACATTATCGTCCATCTGGGCTGTCTCTTGAGTTTGGTGGCTCTCTCTGACGTTGTGTTGCTAACTCTCCCTTGCCTCTCTCTACATGCTCCCGCGCAACCCCACCCCACCCCACTTTGTCCATTTCTGCCCTGCACTGCCTGCTCTGTGGCCTGAGAAACTAACTTTCAGATGGCATCTCCTGAGCTTTCTTGCTGGCCCCGCTTTATTCAGGCCAATGGAATTCATGAGCAAGAGATTAGAAGGCTGGGAGAGAGGAAGTGGTGGTATTTCTGTCCTATTCTCTGCTTTAGAGGCTCACCGCTTAAAGGTAGACACTTTCTTCCATAATCACAGCTCCCACTAGGTAACCTCTCCTCAGTGGTTCCAGCTTTCACTGAACTCTAATAAACTCCATCTTCTCTTTGTCCCTTTGGCCCTGGGAATGAGGAAGGCTTTTCATTCTACTCTCTGCCGTTACCTCACTATTCCCTGTTCATTCTCTTAACCCAATCCACATCTGGCAAGTGGTTTCTTAATTAAGTCTCTTTGCTTGAACCACCCGGGCTAGATTCTATTTTCTGTGAAAACCTTGCCAGCTTACAGGATGGAACTACCTGATGCATTTAACATTAACCAAAGTCTTATTTTCATCCTTTCAGCTAGACACCTATCTTAGAAACCTGGATCCATGACCACAAAGCTCAGGAAGACATGATAAAATCCAGAGTGCTAATTTGTTTAAATGCAATAATATATATTGTCGGGAGGATTGGGAGCCTGAGTCGTCCTGACAGTTTACTTTTTTTTACTGTAGCATTTGCACGAGAAACTAACTTCATTTGCACGAGAAACTAACTTACAGTCAAATATTCAAAAGTATGCTTGGTAAGTCTAGATTCAGATGGAGGGGAGTTAATTATACTATTCAAATATTTTATGACAACAGACTAACATAGTCTGGGCCTCTTCTGTTACCTTTATGACTTCTCTGAAGCCATAATAGGCCACAGCAGTCTATCCTTAAAAAGTAACTGAATCTACACTGACAAAATTTATCTCTCTGACTCTATTACTGAGTTTTCAAAGCAACAGCTATATCCCCCATCCCACCCAAACTCCTTCCACATATACAGTTCTGATTAGTACATTTCCTCTTTTAGGATATTTTTCATTTATATAGTCAAGTCTTGCAGGATTAAGGACCATTATGTCTCTATAAAATGATTTTAGTTCATCCATGCTTTCCATAAATATATGCTGTCTTTGATACATCTGGCAGATGCTGGGTTTGGGAATACACCCTGAGGAATAAATTCACTCTCTTACCCATTATGAATTGGTTTCTTATTTTAACTGTCAGAAAGTACATTTATACTCTATTCCAAGCTCTTTGTGGATACCACATAGTATTTCCCAACTACTGACAATATAATTATTTCCTGTATGAATATCAAAAAAGAATATAATCAGTGCCACAGCAATACCAAAGGAAAGAGAAATTTTTTATAGAACCACTTTAACATTCTATGTTAAATTTTTATGAAAAATAAACAATATCTACCAATAATCTGACCAAATTAAAACTTATTACCTTATTTTAATTATGGTCTCCTATTTGTCAAATGTATATGCACTGATTGTCATTTGAAATCTGAGTTGGTCTGCATTAAATTACAGACTAGTACAAGTGTGTTTTCTTCATCTCTGTCTCCATCGAACCATCTAGGAAAGAATTATTCTCCTTCAGTGTGCCACGCTTCAACGTGTACATGCACACACACAACAATACTTTTTACTATTTGTATAATAGTCCCTTTACTAGCTTACCTTCTTCTACTCTTATTCTCTATAATGCACTCCTCACTCAGCATTAAAGAAAGTAACATAAAAATGTAAATCAAGTCATGTCAACCCCTGGGTTTGAATTCCAGACCTATCATTTCCTACCTGTGTGGCCATCAGCAAGTTACTTTCCTGTGCCTCCATTCTTTCATCTACTATGCACCAATGTTTAGAATACTTCCATCACAGAATTATTTTGAACATTAAGTGAGCAAACAACATGTGAAATGATTAGATGGATTCCTGACTTGAGTAAGTTAGCTGTTCACCAAAGTGGCTTTTTCCCTATCTCCTATAATATCCCAACTCAGGCAGCTGCTAGGATACTTTATGCTCATTGCCTCAGGGAAAGAATGACATCAAGAAAATAAGATTTTCAAAACTCTTGGTAGAGGCATTCTTTTTAAAAAAAAATAAGAAGACATTTTGAGTTTCAAATATTTCAGGGCAGAAAATTTTTACTGTAAACAGATGATTTGGAAAGAACAAATAAAAACCAGACTGGCCAACCATAGGCTAGAAAAAGACTATTTGGTCAGGAGAGTCAGAACATTGAGTAGTGGTCTCAGGCCCCATCCCCACATGCTCTCCTTTTCTTCCAAGGAGAGAACACAATTCTGGGTATGTTTGGGAAACCCTATGTCTTATGTCTGAAGAGGTTCTGAGGCAGTTACAAAGCCCCAGTTTTCTGAGCCCAGCACGGTCTAGGAGTAAAGAAGGAGAAATGGCTGTGTGATATATCTAAACAGAAGAGAGCAGGGAAGACCCCCAAAAGTTTACCTCATCTCCAGACCACCACAGGCAAGCAACCAAATATTTCCTGTGTCCCCAAGGACACATAAAGAAAAGAGTTGGCATCTGTAGACTCCCTACGCCAAGGTGAGGGACAAAAAGAAGCAGTCTTTGTGAGTCACAACCAAGGACCAGATGGAAAGCCTGGGTGGCTCAGTTGGTGGAGTGTACAACTCTTGATCATGAAGTTGCGCATTTGAGCCCCACGTTGGGTATAGAGATTACTTCTTAAAAAATGAAAAAGAGAAAAGAAAGAAAGAAAGAAAGAAAGAAAGAAAGAAAGAAAGAAAGAGACAAACATGCCTTAACAGATGCCAGCATTGAGGGAAATTACATATCTCAGTCTCCCCTCCCAAATGTCTTAGAACAATATAAGAAACTCTCCCAAGATGACTAAGATTATTACATATTTTACACCTGGTTAATAGGGTCTCAAAAAATTAAGTGCAGTTGTAGAAATATAAAACTATCTACATTTCTTAAATGACTTCCCATTGTTCTTAAGATAAACTACAAGCTTCTTACTTTTACCTACAAGAGCCACATGACCAGGTTCCTGCTTCCCTCTCTAATCTTGTCTCACACAATTTTTCCCCTCTGTCAGTATATGCCCACCACACCAGCCTGCTTTTTCTTTTGAGAATAGGGCAAGTACTTTCGGAAATTAAGTCATTTGCAGCTGGTGGTTCCCAGTGCTCTTTAAATGTCTACATCATTCTAAGCCTCTGTGATCATTGAAAATGTCTTCTCAGAGAAACCTTCTCTTAGAGTGAACTTCCCCATGTGTTCTCCATATCATCAAAGTAAGTTCATCCATATGACTTCCCACAGCTACACTTACCTTACTTATTTATTTACATTTCTTTTCCTAATCTTCATGAGGACTGGAGCCTTTTCAGTCTTGCTCTTTGCAATGTCCTCAGCATCTAGTACATATTCTGGCATAGAGCAGGTCCTTAATAAATATGTGTTAAAGGAATGAATGAGTGCTTCCCTTCATCCAACCAGTCAGGAAGTTCACACTACTACTAGAGTAGTGACAACTTAATATTTTGTGCTTTCCATTAAAAATATTTTTAAAAAGAAAGCGCAAAGAAGATTTTCTATTCCAAATATATAGATTGCAATATATATGCTCGGGGATACCCAAGATCATCCTCATGTTCAATGATTCATTAGAAGGTCTCACAGCACTCAGCAAATCTCCCATACTCCTGGTTAGTTGATTATATAGCAAAAGAACACTGATTAAAATCACCAATGGTAAAAGGCATATAGGACAGGGTCTAGGAAAAATCAGATGCAAGCTTTTAGTTGTCCTCTCTCAGTGGAATCATGTGGACTGTGCTTACTCTTCCAAGAACAAAGTGTGACAGTGTACATGAAGTACTACCAACCAAGGAAGCTCACCTGAGTGTCCAGGGTTTTCGCTGGCAGGTGAG